>NW_015648580.1:232316-239192 GCF_001515625.1 Sinocyclocheilus rhinocerous
TATATATATATATATATATATATATATTAGTAGGTGTTGTTACCAGAACTTTACAGTAAATAATAAAGCTTTAGAATAAACTACACATAAAACATTAGGCCTACATAAGTTGTCTTTTAAAATGTAGGATCATTTTAGGTTATGTGGTAACGTTGACTAAACAGCATGTTTTAACTATTGTGTATATTTTTTCCTGTTAAAATTACTAACCTTCTACAGTAAAGAATACAACAATTTCCCATTCTCTTTTCACTAAATAGTGTGTTCGCAATATAATATATTTTTTTCAATATTTTTGGTGCACTTTTTGGTGAATTTGTTAAAATGTCATAAAGAGAACAGCTATGTAAAAGTATGGGAATGGGTCAAACGTAAGTCATGTCATGGTGGTTTGGTTGTAACATTACATCCTGAATGGTTCAAAAATGACTTTTTGTTGAACAAATTCCACCACAAGCATCAGAGGATTAAGCCACACCTGAAAATTATGTAAATATTAAATACTTAAACATGTTATATAACGTTTAGAAATGTTTAATTGTGACTTAAGTGTCCAAAAATGTAATTTGAATGCCCAAACATTTGTTATCAAAGAAACGTAATGTAAAAAGTGATTGCTGTGTAAAAGCAGTACACTGGTTGTTAATTAATGACATTTATATCAGGTTTTGAGGAAGGAATCCGAGTGAATGGTCTGCTTGTACGTTTGAGGCACAACCAGAATGACATGCATTGTGAAAAGTGTGTAAACACTGCAGATTACTCACACACTGCACATGATGTTAAATATAGCAATTCACTTCCTTATAAGTGTTTACTAAAACTACTGGTTTATCACCTTGTGAGTCACTTAACCCACAGGTTTCAAAGGCTAACTGTTTGTGGTTTTAACCCTAACCCTAACTAGCCAAGGGTTTATCAGAAGTCCTCAGCTATGTTATTTTGCGCAGTGCATGGGTGAGGAAGAAAGGGGTGGTCTCTGTCGTTCTGTATTTGTTGTTTTATTTTAAGGGACTGGTTTAAATGGACAACTATCTTTGGAATTTCCTGACTTCCTGAGCTTTCCAAAAAAAAAAAAACACTGGGCAGAGGGAGTGATGCTGTACACAAATGTCTGATTCATATCCCATCGTAATGGTTGTCCAGTAAGTTTTGGGATTAAATATGTTTAACACATAATTTGGCTTTCAAAGTATCTTTACCATGGTACAGTGATATATCAAATGGTAATTTTTTTTTTATCAAAAGGTAATAAAACAATGGTATTTTGATATTTACCATGGTACTACTATATGATTACTTCAACAATGGACAACCCAAAACCATGGTAGTACAATAGTTCTACTTTGTTCATTTATGTTCTACTGGTGTGTATGCACACAATGAGTCAGTAGTGTCACAAGCATCCGGGCCCAGGTCCCGTTTCTCCTGTGTGTTACACAGTTGAATTTACCCACAGGCACTTCCTGATCAGCTGGAACAGAAGTCGTTCAAACACACCCTCTCTCACTCCCGTGCGCTCGCTCTCATCTGCTGTCTTAATTTACTTTGTAAATCTGCTACATTTCTGCTTGAGCATCTGGCATAAACAATAATCATAAATGTGGTGTTGTGAATTATGTTAAAGGGTGTCTTTGGAAAGTTTATTTATTTACCACTTCAGTAATTATGTGCTTGTTTTACAGCACACTTACATACTAGTTGTTTGTATGTGACAAAGGGTGGTATTTATGGTTACAATATAGGCTTAAAGTAGCAATCCTTTTTGTTCTGAACTGTCTCATGTAAAAAGTTCTGGCAGTTAGTTAGGTATTATTATTTTTAGGATCTATACGAAATGGGTTCTTCTCCCAGTTCTGTTTTATTTATTTTTTTACACAAATTCTGTTTTCTCCATTTGAGTTTTTCTGTATTCTGTTTTAATGGTTTAATTAGTATTTAATAATCAAAAATCGTGTCTAATCATTTGAATTCATAAAACTTCCACAAAGTTAGTGATCAAAATGTTAACAATTTTCTGGATTGTGTGTTTTATGATTTATTACAAACTTGCAAACTAATACTATGATAACGAAATAAAAATAAATAAATAAATAAAACTTTAACCATAAATCAGTTTTCTCTCCCTGAGCAAGGCAGCAGCAGTTTACTGAAATGAAAACATGGATGAAAAACTATTTTGATTGTGTGATATTCCTTAAAAAATGTTTATTAAATTGTATTATTATTATTATTATTACTTTGAGAAGTACATTTATACATTAATAATACATTTCTGTCATTTTAAGTTAAGTTTGTAGTGTGTGTGTGTGTGTGTGTGTGTGTGTGTATGTATGTATATATGTATATATATATATATATATATTTTTTTATCAATCAAATGAAATGGTGAAATGCTGGTGAAGTGAGTAGCTCTGGAGATGAAGTTCATGTCTTCATATAGTGAGACAGCAGATGCTGAAAACACCATGACCATCAAGCGTGTATATTCCAGTTTAAGACATTTCATGACAACTGAATTCAAATGTCAGATGATTTGGCCCCCTATATAGTGGCTCTATGAAGTTCAAGAATATTTATGCAAACTTGTTCCTGTTTGTAGTAGCGCTACTGTGCTGTAACATGCTGCAGCTGTAGTACAGCTGTACTGGACAACGCTGGTAAAATTATGCTACCTTCAGTGACGCTAGGCTCTGCTCACATGATCTGATAATAATAGCTTTGTAGGACTATACATTATTTGGATAATTAGTCCAAAAAAACAACAACTTATATCTGATTCTGTTACATAGAAGTGAATAAAAATAATATATTGATATTTAATATTAAGGTAACACTTTACAGTAAGGTTCCATTAGTTAATGTTAGTTAATGTATTAACTAACATGAACAATATATTTATTACAGAATTTATTAATCTTTCTTAATGTTAGTTAATGAGAATGCAATTGTTCACTGTTAGTTCATGTTAATTCAGAGTGCATTAACTGTTAACAAGCAGAACTGTTGATTTTAATAATGCATTAGAAAATGTTGAAATTAACATTAACTAAGATTAATAAATGCTGAATAACTATTGTTCATTCTTAGTTCATGGTAACTAAAGTAGTTAACTAATGTTAACTAATGAACCTTATTGTAAAGTGTTACCAATATTGATATAAATTCTGTCCAGTATTATTGTGTTACTTTCAGTAAAAGTGTGGTTATTTTATTGACTTTTGTTTTTTTAAATTTAGTATCATTAAAAGTGAGTTAAATGTAAAAAGTCTTACAAAATTACTTTATATTATTTAATAAAATAATAAATAATCATTACAAAGCAGTTTCAGTTTAGGTTTTCGGCCAAGTGCATCCAGAATTTTCGGTTCCTGCCCATAATTTTCATTTCGGTGCATCCCTAGAAAAAAAGTGTCTTGTCTCAGTCAGAGTTACTTTAGGATAAATGGATACTATTATAGTTTTTATTAATATTTTAAATTAGTTTTTATATTTATATTTTGTTTTCATTTTTATTTGAGTTAAAGTTATAAGTTTGTTTAATAAACTTTTGTTTTTGTGTTTTTGTCAATATTTTATTAGTTCTTGTTATTTAAAAAATGTCTTAGTTTTTAATTATTTAATTATTACTTATTAATTATTTCAGTTTTATTTATTTTAGTGCATCAAGTTAAACTAAAACTAAAATGATAAATGTTTCTTTCATATGTAATTTCAGTTAATGTCTATTTTATTTCAAGTAACGAAAATGCTGTTTTTATGGTTTTAGTTAACTATAATAACTCTGGTCTCAGTTTTTCTGTGCAGAGATGTGAACAATCATGACATTAGCTCTCTGTAGTGTTGTGGGAGCCATTTCACCTTAAATTACACTGGGAGTCTGTTTCTCTCGAGAGGCTGAATTATGACACTGCGTCTTGTCTTCAGAGGTGTTTTTTAAGGTTTCTCTCTCTTTTTTGCTTCCTGCAGTGGCCAGATGTATTAGACTGTCCAGGTGAAAATGAACATGCATGGTGCCAGTGGAGGCTGTGACCGATCCAGAGATCGACGTCGCTCCAGTGACCGCTCTCGGGACTCCTCACACGAGCGTGGCGAAGGCCAGCTCACACCCTGTATTCGCAACTTGACCTCACCCACACGCCAACACAACAGTGGTGAGAAATTTTTTTTTTTGTCGTTTAGGTTTAGATGTGGCTCTTCATTTAAGTCCCATGGTTTGTCATCATGTCGTATATGTGTCACGTGTCCAGATCGTGAAGGCGGCTCATCGCGGCCCAGCAGCCCCAGGCCTCAGAGGATCTCTCCCAGCAGCAGCAGCAGCAGCAGCAGTGGGGTGGCCAGCAGCCGCAACAGTAGCTTGTCCAGCTCAGAGGGCACATACAAGAGCATGGGCCCCGGTGAGATGGTCTTCGTCTACGAAAATGTCAAAGATGGAGCCCGCAGCGTCCGCACATCAGAGAAGGTGACGCTTATTGTGGACAACACTCGCTTCGTGGTGGACCCCTCGATTTTCACAGCACAGCCCAACACCATGCTGGGCAGGTTAGAAGCAGACCAATCATCTGTCAAAGAGTTCTGTCTTGAAGGTGTCTAATCAACTTCATGTCATGTATGACCTAATTTTGTCTGATCCGGGAAAAAAAACTGAAAAATACAAATGGGGTACAAATCATTTTGTGATCTAATCACTCAAAACATATTGAGAGGCTATTGAAAATATTTGTGACCACATTTGTAGTGCTAATGCTAATCTGCCTGGAGGTTTCCCAGAAAAACATTTTGAAATGTGATCTGAATGCATATAAGACACCTTACTCAGGGTTTTAAAATCAATTTTAAGACTTTTTTATTAAGACCTGCACAAATAAAATTAATAGCGTTTGCTCATTCAGAACGAACCTGTAGTCTCCAAATAAAACTGCACGTTTAAAACACTTAAGACATTTTTATATATATTTCAACAATACATATTTCAATATGTATTGAAATCAATTTACATTCTACATGTGTCAATACATACGAATTAGGTTGATCAATATTGTATTTTTACAATATTGTTTTTACTTTGAAACGTGCAGCGCTCACATTTATGTAATTAAATTGTTGCCGCATGCAGTTTCACATTGGGCCGTATCATAATTCCTGTTTCTCCATCCTCAAATTTAAAGGGGTAGATCTCTCAAAAACAAAATTCGGTCATCATTTACTCATGCTCATGTTGTTCCGAACCCATGTGACTTTGATTAATCTTCAAAACACAAATTGAGATATTTTTTAATGAAACTTGAGATTTCTGTCCCTCCCATGAAAGTCCAAGAAACCAAAACTTAAGTGGTAGTTCCCATGATGTCTATGCAGGGTCAGAAAGCTCTCGGATTTCATCAAAAATATCTTAATTTGTGTTCCGAAGATGAGCGAAGGTCTTACAGGTTTGGAACAACATGAGAGTGAGTAATTAATGACAGAATTTTCATTTTGGGTGAACTATCCCTTTAAGTTTTGGTTACTTGGACATTCCGTGGAGGGACAGAAACCTTATGGAAAGTCTTAATGGGTTTCGAATGACATGAGGATGAGAAATTGATGACGTAATTTGCATTTATGGGTGAATTATCCCTTTAAGACTTCTCAAAATGATATTGGAGCCTTTTGTTACACCATTTAAGACTTTATTACCTTAAATTTGACCAAACTGAATTTAAGACATTTTAAGATCACTCAAGAAAAAAAATGACATGAGGAAGAGTAGATTATGACAGAACTAAGATTAATTTATCTCAGCCTTCTGTAATCTATTTTTAATACATTTTCCCATTGTTATTTCTGAAAAAACATTTCTGTATTTTTCTGTAGAATGTTTGGATCTGGACGGGAACACAATTTCACCCGGCCCAATGAGAAAGGAGAGTATGAGGTGGCAGAGGGCATCAGTTCTACTGTGTTTAGGGCCATTCTGGTAGGTCATTGTCACTAGACATCTCACCTTTACTGTCTCACTGCACACACACATGAAAGGGGTCATTAACAGCCTTTTTTACAATTTTGTACTGTTCTCTGAGTTCCACTTATAATGTTACCAAGATTTTTACATCAAAAAACATAATTTAGAATAGGCTATTTTCTGTCCTGTTTTGACCCCCCCTCATTAGAACACACTGTTTGAAAAGGTGTGGTGGTTTGTAGACTCAAAAGTAAATGCCCACTGATGTGATTGGCTAACATTGGTATGATTGCAGTTTTTCATAGATGGACACTGCTGTGGTTTAGGTTAAAAATGCATAAATACTCAGTTCATATCAAACAATCTGTAATAACAGACAAAGCAATAGTGATCACATAATAAAAACAGTTACTCACACTTGTGTGGTGTGGCATTACTGTCAGATCATATATATTCGGCACAGCATCGTCTTTTAGTTTCAAACTTTCTAAAAATCCTTTGTCGAATTGTGACTTGTTTGTAAACGAAACTGCAGTAAAATGAAGTGAACAGAAGATGAAGTTCTTACTGACCGTCTGGATCTTCATTAAAAATAAAGTTCATCCACTCTTTCCTAATATATTGGGATCAGAAGGAATGCAATGCAAAGACTGTTTTCCACTGTTTGCCTCTCTTGTTATTTACACTACATGTGCAAATCGGTGGGCGGGGCTAAACAGGCAGTGATGTAGATGCTAGGGTTGTGACAGTGAGGAAATTTTCTCACCGGTTAATCGACGTGGGACAACACCGGTAATACCGGTATCACCGCGGGGGCGTTCCTTCTTTTCCTCGCTTTCCTTCGCTTTTAAATAGCTTGTAAAAGTGGTGTGCGCATTTTACTTTCACTTTCAAATAGTGGCAATTTGGCGTAAAGCAATTGTTTGTTTTTAGTT
>NW_015648580.1:239483-253740 GCF_001515625.1 Sinocyclocheilus rhinocerous
GATCGTCTTGTCTGTCTCACCCCACTCTTCTTGTCAGTCAGCTCGACTCACTCTCCTCACTGGAGAAATGAAATCTGATCTGTGATGCGACTGTCGTTCGGCACGCTGCATTGAGTAGCCGCATTCAGTTTTTAATTGTAGTGTCTGTTCTTTTACTGAACTAAATGATTTTTATTACTATAAAAAAATCAAAAAGATGGTGGGGGTCGGTGCCGTGGTGGGCAAGTGACGCAACCGGTGTTGCGGCTTAACACCGGTATCACCGTCAGCACCGTCTATCGCGGCAAGCCTAGTAGACGCAGGCGGTGATCATCTTTTGCGGAGGCGGTGTTTAGCCACACTGTTATGCAATAAAGTGGCACATTCCTTAACCTGTCATTTTGGCAGATTGGCTTCAATATAAGCTGTTTTTAGACTAATGAGAAAGTTTTGAGTTCTGAAACTTACAGGATGTTTTTATAGTAAAATTACCTCTTATATGTCAAAAGATCAAAGGATTTTTGATTTCTCAGTTCATTGCCCCTTTAAAGCGAGTCACACACCAGACTCTGCAGGCGGACAAAATGCATATACAGAATTATTCATTTTATATACAATACCTGTACCTTATTCTACCCGTGGTGCTTCTTGTCCCATGTGCGACCCACTTAAGAAGCTCCAGTCTATCACAAATCCTTAGCTTTGATTTCAGAAACAGTAACTTTTTTTCAAGGATATCCCAAATGGACTCATGTGTTTGACAACAAATGGCAACATTTTAAACTTGTTAATTTGGAGACAGTGCACTGATAAAGTCTAATAGTTGATTTGCAGGGGTATAGTAGTGTTTAAGACAGGTCTGTGGTTTAGTCACAAGCTTTCACTGTGGGCTGCTTCGGCTTGAGAACATCTCATAATGAGCTTCCAGCAACAGCTTTTAAATAATGATGTTAAGCGCAGCTTAAGCCTGTCATCAGCTTTGCTGTATATCCTGCTGTAATGATCTTTCGCTGCAGTGTCTGTTATGTGTCTCGGGACAGTGTTTATCATGCTGCTGTAGACAATCGATAAAATCAGATGAGTGCATTCAAACAATGGCACTGACTAGTAATCCAGAGAGAGGATGTGTTGAGTGTGAGAGCTTGAACAGAGAAGCATGCTATTTGCAGGATCAATTTGAATGCAATACAATTACTGTTTTTGTGGAAGAGGGGATGAGGAATGGGATTTGAATCTGCATCACCTTTGTGAGCTATTTGGCTCTAACGTGTCATGGACATATGGTCTACTGCATACATTTTTGGCGTTCTGTCTGATACTGATAAGCTGAAAATAATTTTCATGTAATGGACAGTAACTGATAAATGGCTGATATTGAAGTTTTATGCTTTATTTTTGAGGGGTCTAAATAAAAAAAACAAATAAAACATCTGAAAACAAAAACAAATTTTAAATGCTGCAAGTGAACTTAGGCATCACAGCATAATAATGTACAGTGAAAATTAGTATGAAAATTGGATATTCATTATGATATTTGCTAAAAGTTGTATTGAACTGTTATTAAATTATTAGAGGTTTTAAAATTTAACCTTAAGTGAGTGATTATTGATCATTTAATTGTAATTTAATTAAATTGTGGTGTTAAGTCTAAAATGTTTTGAATAAAATCATTAGCACTTCTCCAGTTAGCTGATAGTGAGCAGCAGTGCAACATGAATCTGGCCTACATCCATGTGTGTTTTTAAGTGGTGTAGCTTCTGTAATGACATCTTTTGTGTTGTCTGTTCTGTCTCTAACTGGCAGGATTACTATAAATCTGGGATAATCCGCTGTCCTGATGGAATCTTCATTCCTGAGCTGAGGGAAGCGTGCGACTATCTGTGCATCTCTTTTGACTACAGTACTATCAAGTGCCGAGACCTGAGTGAGTAATTCCTGAAATGGCATTCCTGATACACGAGATTTACGTTAATGGAATTGTTCACCCGGAAATAAAAATTTGACGACGATTTACTCATCCAAGATGTAGATGAGTTTGTTTCTTCATTGAAACCGATTTGGAGAAATGTAGCTTTACATCACTGCCTCACAAATGGATCCTCTGCAGTGAATGGGTGCCGTCAGAGTCCAAACAGCTGATAAAAGCATCACAATAATCCACAAGTTACCCACACCGCTCCAGTCCATCAATTAATGTCTTGTGAAGTGTGAAGCTTTGTGTTTGTGAGAAACAAAACCATCAAGGCATATTAGAGGATAGAGGACTATTTCTAATTTTTGGATGAACGATTCCTTTAATCTTCTGTCAGTGTCCATGTCAGTACTGTGATCTGACAACTGTAGGATTTTAACATTGTTTTCTGCCTCATATTTCACAAAATGCCAGATTTGCCTGCTTTGGTTTTCCTCAGGTTTTTGTTTATTGACCCGGTTTGTCTCTTCAGGTGCCCTGATGCATGAACTATCCAATGACGGTGCTCGGCGGCAGTTTGAGTTCTATCTGGAGGAGATGGTGCTTCCTCTGATGGTGGCAAGCGCTCAGAGCGGAGAGAGGGAGTGTCACATCGTAGTGCTCACAGACGATGATGTGGTGGACTGGGATGAGGAGTACCCACCTCAGATGGGAGAGGAGTATTCACAAAGTAATCACACACACCTTTCTGTAACATCTTAAAAATATTTGAGAAGTGTTTGTAAGTGATGCACACCCAAAATATTTTACCCAAACTGAAAAAACAAACAAACAAAAAAATCTATTAATTAATTGATTAAAAAAGCATGGACTAAATTATGGATCTTGGGATTTAAGAATCCATATTGGTTCATCAAAATAAAGATTGATAGAAACTGATAGTCAACCTACTGTATTTCTAGTGTCCACACAGCTGACATTTTTACCTGTTGTTGTCTAACATGCCATTTCAGCGGAATACTTTTGGTTGCTGAAATTTCAGTGCATCACTAGTGTTTTTGTCTGTGGCTAAAGCAAATATATTAAAACAAATATATTTTTCCCCTTTTTAGTTATATATAGTACAAAACTGTATCGTTTCTTCAAGTACATTGAAAACCGTGATGTAGCCAAATCTGTTTTAAAAGAGCGAGGACTTAAGAAAATTAGACTGGGTATCGAAGGTAAGAATCCTTTGTTTTGCATGCTGTTTTTACAACATTATATGTATTTATTCAAATATGCAATCTCATTTTAATAATTCAAAGGCATAGTTCACCCAAAACTTGTAATTCTCTGAAGTTGCAATGAATCAAATATGGCAGCAGATGTCAGGCTTGACATTTGCTCACGACAAATCTGAGAACCAAAGATGTTTGTTATTGTCTTCAAATCTGATGCGATATTGATATCTACAAAGCAGGATGCCTGATGGCCGAAATGTAATGAAAGCCAATGAGATGCACATAAATTTGCTTAAATTAAATGTGAAATAATTTTACACAACATTTATTCAAAATTCACTACAAATGTGAAAACAGTGTCTGATACTCGTTGACAAAGCAGAGTCATTAGAACTGGGTCTAGACATAATGGCCAAATATTGGCTGATATACCAGTCTTCCTCTAGTCGAAAGGTGCCATATTTGATTTGAAAGCTACAAAGAAGGGCAAGATTTAGCATGAGGGTAAATATAATGACAGATTTTTAATTTTAATGAACTCTTCCATGGTGGTCATGACCCACATCAGAAGATCACAACTTTTTGAGTATCAAATCTGCATCTGTAGGTTATCCAACATACAAAGAGAAAGTGAAAAAGCGCCCCGGCGGTAGGCCTGAAGTCATCTACAACTACGTCCAAAGACCGTTCATCCGCATGTCCTGGGAGAAGGAGGAAGGCAAGAGTCGACACGTGGACTTCCAGTGCGTGAAGAGCAAGTCCATCACGAACCTGGCAGCGGCTGCGGCAGACATTCCCCAGGACCAGCTTGTGGTGATGAATCCCGGACCACAAGTGGATGAACTGGACATTCTTCCCAACCACCCTCCCCCCGGCCACCACTACAGCAACGAGCCTGACCCCGACGCCCCCTCGCCTGCCGTCTGAGAGCAGACGCCCCTTCACAGCATGCTGCAGCATGAACCAGAGTGACACTATAACCAGATTGCCTTCTGCACCTCCTCCACAGCCTTAGAGCCTCAACTGTATAGTTACTGTATTTAAAAAGAAAAAACAACATCATGGACTTGGGATACTGGCATGGGCAGTGCTCTCGTGTTCCGTCTTCGCTGTTCTCTTTTTTTTACTTGACCAAAGGAAATCTATTTTTGTTTGTTTGAAATGAAGTTTGCAACCTCACTTATTTTGTAATTGGGCCTATTATATGATTATAACTATTATTACTATTGTTCTTTTCCATTTTACTATATTATTACTGCAATGAGTTTATTATAATTTTGATGTTCTTTTCATTTGATGCATTTGGGTTGTTGCCACTTTTTCTTTTGGAAAGCTCTCCTCTTGATCTCCTCAAAACTCCTGTGTGTCCTCAGGAGGTCCATTTGCCTGGTGAACGAATGCCGTGGTTTTTTTTGGATCGACATTAATTTATCTGCTCAAGATCTGTCTGTTCAAGCGCTTGAAAATCATTGTATTAATAAAGATATATAATGTACAGCGCTTGACATGAAGTTTAATTTTTGGTTGCTTTTGGTGTTTCGCTGATGGGAAAGATTATAATTGAAACTGTTATGATCGTGTAACACATGGGATAAAAATAGTTCCAGTTACAGAATAGATGCAGAGGATTTGAGAAACAACATGCATTGCAATACAATAAGCTAGAGCCATTTTACATAGCAATCAAGTTTAGGAATACTTGGTATTCAGTTTAAAAGCAGATCTCAATGAAAAAAAAAATATGCACATTTTATGCTTGCGGAGAATATAATGTCTAAATCAAGTCATTGTTTGTGGCCTGAGGCTGAGGCTACAATTCACATGGATCACCAAAATTTGATTAGTGAGCAAATATGCAGAAATACACAAAAAAAAATCAGAAATGCTGAGGTGGATATAAAAAAAAATCGGTAAGCCCAACAGGATTTGTCGCATTTAGTTGTTTGGCATTAAGTGCTCCATTCTGTAGACTGAAACAATATCCTTAGGTACCGTACCAGCACTGATAATGGTGTGTTGCAAGAAGATTGAAGATTGTGTCCCAACCAGGTGCTATAAACCAATTTTTGTCCTCAATGAAAGTGAAATAATGACAGTATCACCTATTTGACACCAAGTGTGCCGCACACGTCCTGAAAAGTTAAGCCAAAACATTTCGATCGCCATCTGGCGGCTGGCTGCAGTAGAGGTCATAAACCCCGCCCACTCAATGTAAACGAATGGGACTTAAGCCAAACTTAAAAAATAATCTAATTACACAAAATAAACTTTTCCCCAAGATGGTTTCCATCATTTCAGGTAGTTTTTAATCATACGACGTATGTTCAAGTGTTCATTTTTCTATTTAGCTTGCTTTTAGTTCGTTATTTGATGGTTCGTTAAAAACGGGAGTGTGAGCTTGCGATTGGGTCCAGGGGAATTTGCGAGGAACTCTGATACCACAGCTCCACCTCACGATCAGTACTGTGCAAACACGGGCTCCAAACGAATCACTACTGTGCAAAATCAGTCTCAGAATGACGTCATTTTTGCAAGATGACAGTGGCCATAATGGGATTTTTTGCCGTCACTTTTCTATAGTAGAAGAAAGTGGAGATGTGTCGTCCATCTTTTTTTACAGTCTACTTTTGGCACATTTGAACATACAGCTGTGGAATGAGGTTGTGGACCAATACGATTTTGCTGTGGGTGGAGCTACCTGAGGCACCGTGACAAAAACAAATGCAATGTCACCAAAAAAGATTGTCAGGGTCATAGCTGGTTTGAACGCGGTTGAGATGGATCGTACACATGATGGGTGGCGGTCTCCTTCAGGACTCTCACAGTGGCCAGGGCAGGTCACTGAAGTCCACGGGACCTCCCAGACCTGCGTCCGCCTCCAGCAGGCTCATGATGATCGCCATGGCAGCCTCATCACTGCTGGAGCCCGGCTCATCCATGATGTCACCGATACCGATGTGTGAATTATCACCTGCAGATCAGAGACGGTATTGTGAACCGTTTCAAAAGCAACACTGACAAATCACTGAACAGATCACCTTTACAACTTACTTAAAATCGAGCTGTTAGAGTAAGGATATCCTATGCTGTCCTGGCCCGACACCATCCCTGCTGAAGGAATGTCTGGAGTTCCACCATTTGAAATCTAAGCAGTTAGAAAAAATAAAATCAGATGCTATTACAATTAGTATTAACACATTAATGTAACATTAAATATGTAAACATCTAAATATGTTTGTCAGAGACTGCACCTTAAGGCATACTCCACCCAAAAATGAATTCTCACATCATTTACTCACCCTCATGTTAACCAGATATATATGACTTTTTTTCTTAAGATGAACACAAATATTTTTTATATTAATCCAAAGGTTTCAAAAACGCTTCAAAAACAGCCAAGTGAACATGAAGGTAACCCCTCGTGTGGATGAATCAGTTTCTCCTAAATATCTAATTTGTATTTATCTGAAGAAAAAAATACATCTGAGATATACATCTGGGATGGCATGAGGGTGAATAAATAAGAGATTATTGTTTTAGGGCCCTATGAAATCTGTAGTATTCCAAAATTCAATTTTTTCCATTTGATTTTTTTAATGCTTAAATATAATTTAGTAAAAGCATGTCTAAACAAATTTTAGTAATCAATAAGCATGTCTAATTAATTGATATCATGAAATTTATACAATTCAACAATATCTTTTTTTAGTTTAGTTTAACAATACAGTTTAAGGGCCCTATGAAATCTGTTTTTGTTTCCCAAATTTTTTTGTTTTTTCAAATTATTCTGGATTCCATCTGTTTAAATTTTAATAATTAAAAAGCATGTCTAATTAAATTTTAGTAATCAAAAAAGCATGTCTAATTAATTTAAGTCATGAAACATACAATTTAACAACATTTTCTTTTTAACTAAAACAATATTTTTAGGGCCCTATTGACTGTTAAAATTAAAACATGTAAGAGAAATTTTGTGATATTCCTTAAGAAATAAGCTTTTATTTTGCTATTACTATTGTTATTATTATTATTACTACTTTGAGAAGTATATTCTGCTGTACAATAACATTTTATTTCTGTCACATTCTCTTTAAGTTAATCCAAACTTTGACGGGTTGTCTTGAAGCCATCAGAGAGATTTCAAACGAAATGGTGAAATGCTGGTGAAGTGATGTGTTCATGTCCTCATATTGCAGCAGATGCTGAAAACATCACAAGCGTCACGTGTGTTTTAGTATGTGGAGAGCAGTAGACAAAACTGTGCCTCGCAGAAGATGCTGACTTCATATTTCAATAGCAGTCTTTTTGTGCTTTTATATTCACAGACACTAGACCATATCATGATTTGATTAAGTGTACAGCCCTACTGATTTATTGCCTAATTCCATGACATTTCTCGTTATACTGTAAACTCTATTTTTATGACTGATTCCGTGATTCTTACATCATAGGAATCACAGAATCCTAGTGTCCCTGTAACTGAAGCACAAAGGTTACCTTCCTGCCCTCCGGCGAGGATGTGTCAGGAGGGGGTGTGCTGTTGGTGATGTTGAGGGGACTTGAGCCACAACTAGAGGGCGATGAGCCTCTTATCCTGTCAGTCATATCAATGAAAGGTAAAACCAGCTGCAATGTCATCAAGATCATGACTCAAATGCAGATTATCCTACGTCCGATCAGCATACCTTTGTATCTCCATCACTTCCTCAGCGATCATGCGGCCGATCTTTCCTGCTCCGGGTCTTGTGCCTCCAGGGATTCCAGGGACAGTCTTCCCTGAGCCTGCAGCAGAACAATTTTTTTTTATGCCAAAAATCATTAGGATATTAAGTAAAGATCATGTTCCATTAAAATATTTTGTAAATTTCCTACTGTAAATATATCAAAACTTAATTTTTGATTAGTAATATGCATTGCTAAGAACTTCATTTGGACAACTTTAAAGATGATTTTCTCAATATTTAGATTTTTTTGCACCCTCAGATTCCAGATTTTCAAATAGTTGTATCTCGGCCAAATATTGTCCTATCCTAACAAACCATACATCAATGGAAAGCTTATTTATAAAAAAAAAAAATTACCCTTATGACTGGTTTTGTGGTCCAGGGTCATATATATAGCAGTCAAAAAAAAAAGTCTTTAAAAGGTCTCTAATACTCACAAAGGCCGCATTTACAGTAAAAACAGTAATATTGTCAAACATTATTGCAATTTAAAATAACTTTATTTTAAAATGTAATTTATTCCTGTATGCAAAGCTGAATTTTCAGCATCTCTACTCCAGTCTTCAGTGTCACATGATCCTTCAGAAATCATTCTAATATGCTGATTCGCTGCTCAAGAAACATTTCTTATTATTATCAATGTTGAAAACATTTTTTTTTCTTGCTTAATGTTGTAGAAACATTAAGAAAGAATTGAATACTTTTATTCAGCAATGACACACATTACATTGTTTAAAAGTGACAGTAAAGACACTTATGATTATGATTTAATTCTGTGCTTAATTTCCTCACAATTTCCATATGCTGCTCTCACAATTTCCCCTCACTTCATGTACATATACAGAAAGGTAGTATTTGTTGAATGAGAAAATCAAAGACTCAAATGTAAGCTGAAAACATTCATTTCATCATTGTATACTGTATTCTTATTTTTATTTTATTATTATTATTACTTTTTTACAGTATTAAGAATTAGGTATATAGAGAATTTAGAGGAGACATTTTGCTTTAAATGTCATACAAATAATGTCACCCCTTTAAAATAGACCATTTCTTTATGCTTAATACCATTTTAATTATGCAAAAAAATTAAAGTTTTAGGGGAGAAATTTCATTATTTTTGTTGGTCCTGTATTATCTGGGTGACCACAAACAGCCAAATCCTATTGGTTCAAAATCCTATAATTAAACATACCGTATGTTCTGATTGGCTGTGATGTTGAACTGAAAAATGACTTGTCACAGGTAACTTTTTGTGTCTGGTTAGTACATGCTTTAACAGTCACTTGTTTATTTGTTGTGTTAGGATGTGGAAAGTAAGTGAAATCTGCCTACTGTCACCAGCTGTAAGGACGCTGTCCATACTCTGGGGGGAGGCAGTGAGCTGAGGATAACCAGGCTCTGCTCCATCAAGAGAACTGCCTCTGAAAACACAGCCATACAATTTAGTAAGCTAAACCATCAGAACATATGGCAACATATTATATCATTATAGATTTTGTTCACTCACGAGACGACTGTATTAGTCGAGACAATGTACTCTACTTCTTTGGTCCAAGGGTTCATGAAACTGAACCAGCGACTTCTTAAAGTTATAAAAGAGCCATCTTTAATCTTGAACTTGTAACAGTTGGTGTTGATCTTCTCTCTCATCTGCAGCACTGCAAACAGAGACATACAGATAGTGAGGTCAGAACCAGAAATCTGGCCGTGCTACACTTTATGGAGAGCATCGCTCTACTGTTACCCTGTCTATGGCATTCAGCAAGATGTCCGATGTCATCCTGATGGAAATACTCATAGAACGACGTGCCCAGCAGCTCTTGAGGTAGATAAGCTAGAATGGCTGTGGCCCTAAAATGAAACAGAGGCATCTGTCAAATACAGAAGAATACAAGTGTTTTTACAGTGCTTGCAAGCAGGTAGTAATATTGTGCAAACATCAAATTTTTTCTCTCTAATGCTTAATATAAAGCATACGTTTTGTAGGGTGTACATAATGACAGCATCAAAATGACCGAAAGTCGTTAATTTTCAGTGAGAGTTAGCGAGATCTAACACTGCATTTGTTCATTTTTTTCCATTTTATCGAAATATTGTAACCTGATCTTCCAGTGAAACGAATGATGGCAGAACGACAGAAACAGCAGACTTCTCTCGGGTGACATATAGAGTTGGGTTCCAGAATTGAAAACTCCAATTATTTTCTCCAAAGGGAAATAGATTTTGAATGATAACTCAAACTTTTAAAGACAGACCTGTTGTGATCTCTGATGTTGTTAATCAATAGTATATGCTTTTGATGCACCAGAGAGTCGCGGCAAGCAAATTAGAACACCTAACTTTCAAATAATTTTGCTTCAAATAAAATTTTCTACTTTTCTTTCTACTGCTCTCTTTCTTACAATCTACTGCAAGCTCACATTTAGATCTGCCTCTAATTTTGAGTGCAATGTTTCTCAAACAATGGATAGAAATTCCCCATTCTACTTTTTTTTTTCTTTCTGGATAAGCAAAAACAGTATGTTTAACAGTAGACTTTAAGACCACATACGCAAACATTAAGACTCCACAGGTGCAGCTGACATATAAAAGCCTATTTTTAGGTGCACTGTGTGTCCTATATTTCCGCCTCTAGCCAGGCCGTGACCTTATGTCCATCTGCACCTTGGCTATATTTGTATATTGACCTGGACTGTGCTCGCAAAACCAAATAAGCTGTCACGCTAACATAAAGATTGGTCATAAGGTCAGCATGGACACCAAACATATAATCCAAGTCAGTTTATCCATCAGTAGACAAAACAAACATCTACCAACCACCTAACAGTTTGCTTAAATCTTACACTAATGTAATTTTGAGTCTGGAAAATTATACCATATCATACAAGCATGTCACATGTTGTAGTGCACTGGCATTGTTTCAGATTATTGAAGCAAGTTAAGGCGTGCTCACATTTACCATTGCTATGTGAAGGAAAGCAGAAAATCCAAAGCTATTCTTGCCAGCTAACAAACGAACCAACCATAAACAGCTGCTTTCCAAACAGCCTCTTAATAGAAAATGTTACAGTTTTAATGTGTGGTGAGTAAACTCTCCCAGAATGAGTGCCTCATCCACTGTGGATCTTTAGTTTTGCTTGTTAAATGACCAAACTCCACCCACACAGAGGTCACTTCTGAACCAAGAGTCTTGCTATTGGTTGGCGCTGTGAGTTTTTGTGTTGATTCCCATTGAAAAGCAAATGTGACCGCACCTCCAAACTGAAACTGCATTTCAAGGCACCCAATGGTCACCACTTGCCTTTGGTCCACGAAGACAAACTTCCCATCAATGGTATGGCGTGAGACATACTCTGTGGGCTTCACCCGGATGTCTCCATTAGTGGGTTGTGGGACAATATGAGGATGTAATCGGCCAATGGCCACTAAGCAGCTGAGAGTACAGCCTTCATTATCAGGCTCATTGTCTTCATCTAAGCCCATCTTTGTGGGCGGCCAGCTCTTCAGATAGCCAGTGCTGTGGATGGTGCAGAAGCTCTTGCGATCGGCTGCAGGGAGAAGAAAGCAATAGTTATGATGTTGAAACATTGTCTTTGAATATTGAACAATATGCAAAGTAAATGAAAGAACTGATTTACCTTTCTTTTTGGAGCAAGTTGAGGGAAAATCTTTGTCTTCCATTTTGACAAGGGGCCTGTTGCACTTCATTCTGCAGAAGAAGGAGCGTCGGGACCCCGAGCACAGTCTGGAGGGACTAGGGGCAATGTCTGTCCTGACCGGCAGCCCAGCTGAGAAAATAACAATTCATTGTCAGATAAGTTCAAAAACTACTAAAACTAATGAAATTGAAGTGAATAAAGGCCACGATTTTTGCCCCATTTTGCAGTCTGGACGAGTCAGAGCCAGTCTGCAGATTTTAGATAGTCAGAGTGATTTCACATAAAATCACGTAGTGTATGATGGGCACAGATTTTTTTTTAAACTATGATTCCATCCAGTCAGAGGATATCAGACATATTTGATCATTTGAGCTGATTTTAGAACACAAATTGTTTTCATTTGTCATGTTTCTCTAAGCAACAAGTTACATGTTTCTGTGTGAGTTTGTTATGTTTGGAACGACTTGCAAATCTGGTAGTGTGAGTCCCGTTACGAAAAAGAAGTTTATTCAAGTGTGCTATTAGTATACTTCTTTTAAACCAAAAATAGGAAAGTATACTTTTAATCTACTTTTTATGTACTTCTCAGAAATGGGCTTTACGTACTTCTCAGAAAAATACTTAAAATTACATTTAAGTATACTTGACTTATGCTTAGAAAAAGTCTAAATATGTTTGAGCTACTGTATACTTTCATTGTTATACTGTAGGGGGCGCTATTACACATCTTCTGTACAGAATATCCAAAAAAACACAAGTAACTAAGAACCTGAAACAACAGATGCTTCCACATGTAATCTTACATGATCATCAGACATAAAACAGCATCAAAACTGTGTAACGTTATGGAATAAAATGTCGACCAATGAAGAGGTAATAATGACTGTCAAGCTTTGAGGTGTTGATCGACTCCATCTACGTTTTGATTATCATTCTGAATCCAATTCATAGTCTTTTTTCTGCTTTTTGTTCAAAATGTTGTTTATTTGTTTATTTTTTATTTATGAAACTTATCCACATTCAAGTGTTTAAAAAAAGAATGCATGAAGCTAGAATAAAATGTTTTTGTTTACAAGCAGATACCCTGTTCTTTTGATGTTTTGTATGTTCAGATATTCATGTAACAAAATATATACAAATTAATACCTAAATAGGGACATAGTAGTATACTTAAAGTATGATGTAAAGTTCACTTAAAGAAAACTTAAGAGTATACTTGCAGTATAAAACTACTAAACTAGTAGTTTACTGAGACTATACTTCAAAGTGTACTAAAATGCTACTACAAGTATTTAATTTGTAAACTATCAGTATACCTATAAGTTCACTTTTAGTATAGTTACAGTACAAGCTAAAAATATTGATGTAAACTAGCTGTGTACTCAAAGTTTAATACTGTTATACTTAAAGTATACTTAAAAGTATACTTTTATATACTAGAAAGTGGGCCAATTTAGTCCCAAGGAGTACTGAAATAGTACACTTACAAGAATACTACTAGTACACTGATATTTGTATACTTACTACATAAAGTATACTTACAAATATACTTGAAATTGACTTAAGTATACTTAATAAAATAAACTTGAAGTATACTACTTTTTGGTACAGGTCGTTTAGTGCATGATGCCCAGTTTTTTCTTTGTAAGCATTTACAAAGTCAGCAATATGTATAATGCAAATTAAAACAAAAAAAAAAAGTATGATGCTAGTCTTTTAAAATGGAAAAAAATAAAAGTCATGCAGCGTATTCCTGCCTTTAAAGTTTGTCTGCATAATGGTGTATTTATTAGCAGGTGCTAACTTACTTTTAGCATCGATGAGTCTTTCGCGTGGGGCTGTGTCAGAAGATGAGAGCTGCTCTTTGACTTTTGCAATGTCTTTAGGATGCAAATAATCGAACAAACTCTGGCCAATCAGGTCATTCTGTGAGACAAAGAGAGCAGGCAATATAGTGAGTCACTTCACAGTCTGATGATTCGTATAAGCTGAGTGGTGAATCACAGTAGCATTAGAAGGCCTTACCTGACTGTAATTTAAAATTTTGTTGACAGACTCTGACACAAAAAGGATCTTTCCCCGATCACAGCCCACAACGAACAGAAAACCGTCAGCAGCCTGAGATGCCAAATGAATCACCAGTGAGTCACAGCCAGGGTTTGTCACTCAGCATAACACAAAAGGATTCATTTCTTTAGGTCACCTACCCTTAATATTAAGTGCTTCAGCTCATCTTCGGATAAAAAGGCTGGCTTGTAGTTAGCTTCAGTATAAGGGTTTGCAGCACCTTAAAAATACAGTATAAAATAAGCATAAGTAATCAATTAACTTGTTGTGAGTACTTGTGCACCAACAACTCAAATAGACAAAACACAATGTGAAGTACATGAATCACTTGACCTGCTGTAGGAACCAATGAAATATACTTTCACACTAAATCCTTCCTAGATCTCGCTGTTACAACAGAATGCATTTGGTGGCACTGTTTATATGTGACATTCATGTAATGGCATGCTTTCGGAATAGAGAATTAAGAAGCTCCTTAAAGGGATAGTTCACCCAAAAATTAAAATTTGATGTTATCTGCTTACCCCCAGGGCATCCAAGATGTAGGTGACTTAGTTTCTTCAGTAGAACACAAACGAAGATTTTAACTCAAACCGTTGCTGTCTGTCAGTCTTATAATGGAAGTGAATGGGAATCACAGCCTTGAGAGTAAAAAAAACATACACAAACAAAACCAAATTAAACCCTGCG
>NW_015648580.1:253810-262349 GCF_001515625.1 Sinocyclocheilus rhinocerous
GAGTGTCAATGGTCCATTTGAGAGATAGGTGGTGGTAATGCACTTACAAGTCTGCGATCCGCCATAAAGCAAGAAGAAGAAGAAGCAGACACGTCACACGCCGGCTGTCGAGGACGCGCTCAGGACAGTTCAGACATTGCAGTGCATCAGAGGTAAAAAACGATATAAATACTGTTCAGTTTCTTGCACAGACCGATCGTTTCATGTCTTTACACATCAATGTATCATCACGAGCCGCAGGGTTTAATTTGGTTTTGTTTGTGTATGTTTTTTTTTACTCTCAAAGCCGTGATTCCCATTCACCTCCATTATATGACTGACAGACTGCAACGGTTTGAGTTAAAAATTTGTCTTTGTGTTCTACTGAAGAAACAAAGTCACCTACATCTTGGATGCCCTGGGGGTAAGCAGATAAACATGACATTTTCATTTTTGGGTGAACTATCCCTCTAAGGAGACTTTGGTTATGGAAAAAAATTATGGGAGGAAAAATGATGTCATATGCTCACAAAACGTTTGCATTGCCAAGTGTGTTCACTTTGCAAAACTTTTGAGCTCCCTACTATGAAACTTTGCATTCGTTTGCAAAACTTTTGCATTCTCTCTTAAAAGTATTGCACATTGCAAAATACAGTTATTATTAACACTCCATTTCTATGATTTCCATCACTAGTTTTGTGTTTGCTCGAAAAACCTTTTCGGGGGAAATGCAGAACTTTTGTGAGCAAATGCAAAAGCATTGAAATATATATATTTTTTTTTTCTATCACCATGTCCCCTTATATAATTATGTTTAATTTTAGAACTGTTATTTGTCATTATGCATTTTCGTACAACTGAACTGCATAATCATTAGAATACAGTATCTCAATAAAACCATAATATTCATTATGAATATTTTAAATATCAATAATATCTGATATAATAATATACATCATTTAACAAAATTATTTTAGATAGCAAGACAATGTTGTATAAATACATCAATAGTCTTATTCCAAATATCTATTTAATGCATACTGCTTATTTAAACTTTTCAAAAAA
Organism: Sinocyclocheilus rhinocerous; assembly: GCF_001515625.1. Taxonomy (NCBI): domain Eukaryota; kingdom Metazoa; phylum Chordata; class Actinopteri; order Cypriniformes; family Cyprinidae; genus Sinocyclocheilus; species Sinocyclocheilus rhinocerous. The sequence continues at coordinate 254,855 of NW_015648580.1, forward strand.
AAAAAGCACAGATTGTTCAATTAACCTGTTTTGCTACCATTATTGATGATATAATGTTTGTGATGTACATGTCATACTTTTAAGTAATTTTTACGATACAGTACTCAACTACAAAATAACTTGAATGCACATCTCTAGTGTAAAGATAATGGCATTAAAAAGCTGAGTTCTCTGCTGAGAATGATGAATCTCACCTCGAAGTGTTTTCATATGCTGGACCGCCATGCGCAGCACCGTGAGTTTGTCCAGCTTGCGGGACATGGCGTTGCAGGTAGGCACTAATGAAGCCAGTTCATCAATAAAGCAGTTCATCTTGTCTCTGCGTCTCTTTTCTATCTGACTGTGAGCCTCCCTGTTGATGACCAAGAGTCCAAAATAATGTTACACTTGGAAGAAAAGGCACAGGATCTATAACAGCATATGATCTATCAATTATAGTATATATATATATATATATATATACACCTGTATATACAGAATTGCTCTGGATTACAGTACCTTGCATTCTTAATCTGCTGATCAACCCTGTTGAGAGAAAAATAGTTTAACGTCTCAGAAATAATTAATCATGTAGGCTAAGTATAAACACCAGATAATCAGATACAGTCACGTGGTAGAATAACCAATAACCATTTTATTGGTAACACTTTAGAATAGGGAACACATATTCACTTTTAACTAAGAGTTTTCCCTCAATAAACTCCTAATTTGCTGCTTATTAATAGTTAGTAAGGTAGTTGTTAAGGTTATGTATTGGGTTGGGTTGGGTTAAAGGATCTAAAATATGCACATGCAGAATAAGACATTAATTTGTGCTTTATAAGTACTAATAAACAGCCAATATGCTAGTAATATGCATGCTAATAAGCAACTAGTTAATAGTGAGAATTGGTCCTTAAAATAGTTTTACCATTTTATTTTGAAAAGTTCTCTCTCACACACACACACACACACACACAGTGGTGCTTCAAAATCTGTGAACCCTTCAGAATTTTCTATATTTCTGCATAAATATGAACCAAAAGATCATCAGATTTTCACACAAATGCTGAAAGCTGACAAACAGAATCCAATCAAACAAATGAGACAAAAATATATACTTTGTCATTTATTTATTCTGGAAAATGATGGCAAAAATATGTGAATCTCTAGGATCAGCAGTTAATTTGAAGGCGAAATTAGAGTCCATCTGTTCAGAGGTGTTTATAATCAATGGGATGTTTATCAGGTGACATTGCCTGCTCCGTGTTATTTAAAGAACAGGGATCTATAAAAGTCTGATCATGTTTGTGGAAGCGTATCATGGCATGAACAAAAGAAGGTCTTTGAGGACCTCAGAAAAAGAGTTTATGTTGCTCATCAGGCTGGAAAATATTACAAAACCACTTGTAAAGTGTTTGGACTCCACAAATCTACAGTCAGACAGTTTGTGTAAATTCAAGACCACTGTTACCCTCCCCAGGAGTGGTCGACCAACAAAGATCACTCCAAAAGCAAGACGTGTAATTGTCCACGAGGTTGCAAAGTACCCCAGGCCTTTCTCACACTGGCTAATGTTAATGTTCATGATTCCACCATCAGGAGAACACTGAGCAATCATGGTGTGCATGGCAGAGTTGCAAGGAGAAAGCCACTGCTCTCCAAAACGAAAATCACTGCCCATCTGCAGCTTGCTAAAGATCATGTGGACACGCCAGAGGGCTATTGGGGAAATTTTGGGTTTAAATGAGAAGCGTTATGTTTGGAGAAAGGAAAACACTGCATTCCAGTATAAGAACCTTTTTCCATCTGTGAAACATGGTGGTGGTAGTATAATAAACCCCTTTAACACTGCACGTTGGTCCCAGAAAATTGCCGGAGTGCCTTCTGTGTGAACGCAAACAAGTCCCGGGATTGATTCCAGGATCGATCCTGGGTTGGGGACCTATAACATTGCCGGGTTCAGTCCCGGAAGGTGCCCTGTGTGAACCAATGCCATAACAGACGCGTCGTAGTTATGACGTAGTTATCATGCGATTCTTTGAGCGGGTGTTTTCAATAATACAACCTTGCAGTGCCGGAGGGGCTAGTCGGTGTTTTAAACGCAGAGAGTGGTGTTCGAGTAAAAAAAATTAAAATAAAAAAAAAACAGAAATGTGCGCAAACTGGACTGAAGCAGAGACCACGGAGATCCTCAGTATCCACGCTGAAGCTGAGATCGTTCGCCAGCTGAGTGGAACGGTACGTGATGCGGTTGTGTATGAGCAAATTAAAACCAAAACGAAACAGTGTGGTTTCTCGAGAGAGAAATCACAGGTAATAAGTAAGCTCAAGTTTTTGACTCGTACATTACACGTCACATCCTGATGTCACGTGTCATTACGGACCTTTACGAGTTGTGTGTGAACACACGCACAGATTCCGGGAAATCACTGGCAGTGTGAATAACCCAAAATCTAACGATCCGGGAACAATTCCCGGGACACATTACCCATGTATTTTCTGGAATCTCTGTGTGAATGGTGCTATATATAGTTTGGGCCTGTTTTGCTGCATCTGGTCCAGGACGGCTTGCCATCATTGATGGAACAATGAATTCTGAATTACACCAGCAAATTCTAAAAGAATATGTCAGGACATCTGTCAGTGAACTGAATCTCAAGAGAAAGTGGGTCATGCAGCAAGACAACAATCTCAAGCACACAAGTCATTCTAACAAAAATGGTTCAAGAAGTAAATGTAATGTTTTGGAATGGTCAAGTCAAAGTCTGGACCTTAATCCAATTGAAATTTTGTGGAAGGTTCTGAAGCAGGCAGTTCAGAGGAGGGAACCCGCCAACATCACAGAGTTAAGCAGTTCTGTACTGAGGAATGGGCTAAAATTCCTCCAAGCTGTTGTGCAGGACTGATCATCAGTTACAAGAACCATTTAGCTGCAGTTATTGCTGCAAAAGGGGGTCAGACCAGATACTGAAAGTAAAGATTCACATACTTTTGTCACTCTCAGATGTGTAACACTGGATCATTTTTCTCAATAAATAAATGACAAAGTATATATTTTTGTGTCATTTGTTTGATTGTATTCTCTTTGCCAACTTTCAGGACTTGTGTGAAAATCTGATGATACGGGCTGTCACGATTCCTTGATTCAATTCAAGTACTTGATTAAAAAAAAAATCCTTGACTGCAATTTGCCCATATCGAGTAACCGGCAAAATACCGGAAGTGGCGCATTCCATGGACGACAATCCATGAAACGCAGGCTGCATGATATATTAAACCCACTTAAGAATCATAATCAAGCATAATGCTATTGTGAATTGACAAACGCTACGATTCAGTTAAATAAATATATGCAATGAAGACTTAATATATGCACTTTAATTATTGCGTGTAGGTTATGTACGTGCATGTCAGAGCAGCTTTGTTCACAGTACAGTAAATGCTGCTCCACACAAACTGTTATCATTTATCAGAATAATTGACCGATTACTCAATTACCAAAATAATCGTTAGTGACAGCCCTAGTGATGATCTTTTGGGTCATAATTATGTGGAAATATCGTGGAAATTCTAAAGATTTCACAAGCTTTCAAGCATTAATGTATGTATGTATATACAGTATATATATATATATATATATTTTTTTTTTTTTTTTAAACAAAGAAACATTGAAATGAATAAGAAATTTATTAAATTCCCTTTGAAGCATACCCTTAAAGCAAAAGGGCAACAAACTAAATACTAAAAAAAAAACGTTACATTTTTTCAGTTAAACCTTTTGATTTTTTATGCTGATAATACCATTTTTGATGTATAAATATACAGTATATAAATAAATCAATCATTTAATTTACCTTCCAAGTTGTTTGTCCTTGTCTATGTCCATACTGTCCCTTAAAAATGAACAGTAAACAAATACATTAGCTTAAATAGTTCACAAGTCAACCTATATAAAGTAACCTGAATGGTTATATACCCTGATTTGCAAGTAAAAGGGCAAATTATTTCTCAGAACCACATGAAAATTACTCTTTATAACAAATTAATTCTTCTCTTTCTTGTTTATTTTCATTATAGTCCATAAATGATTAGGTTAAGAGCACATCTGATTAATTTCTCGTCATTAAATATCATTGCAGGATAAGGATCCCACAATATGGTACGAGTTACAAATATACTATGACTTGATATGATGTAACTCCCATCTCATGCACCATCAGCTCCAGATTGGTTGTTTCATAATGACTTGTTTCATAACTGACCAGAATGAGAGAAATGTTACACATTGTTTACCTGAGGGCTTTACAATGAAAACATCTACCACAGATTTTTTTTTTTTTATTAGAACATACTTTTTACTCACCTAAACCTCTATGACCTCAAATATTTACTTGATGGATAATATAATAGAACTACACATGTTCTTATTTTCAAACAATTAAAACAACTAACTTGATCCTTTTTATAAGAACATGCCAATTTTATTAGAATCTCATGAACCCCCTTGGATGGAAAACCCTGCATTACAAGTTACTGTTAAAAACAAACCTCAAAATTGCAGCTACATATAACACAATAACTGCTAATACAATAACTGCTACTATGCGTGATATTCAGACACTAACAGTTATAAACTATTAAATGGATGATTTCACTGTGCAAATAGTGTTTATTTGCACAAGCTGTTTTCGCAATGTTTGCACCTGATTCACAAAAAGTAATTTATGCACAATATTTGCCCTTGAAACACTGTGCTCCGTCTCTCTGCATGAAGTTAGAATGCAGAATGCAGAAGGTGCTGGTCTGCATTTGTCTTAAAACAAGAACAGACTGGACAGTTTGACCAGTTGGCATGTGTTCATCCATACTCACTGACCATTCACTCTCAGCGGTTTGTGTGAGCTGTGAGATTGGGATGAGGAATCTCATCCATGAAGCCTCAGATCTAAGAGGACAAAATTGGTATTTTTCTCATAAACAAAAGGGTAAATTGATATATTTCTATTTTTAAATTTTAATGAGATGAGTAATCTGCTTGTCCTCAAAGAGAGACACACAACAAAAAGGTACTCTGACAGTACCATGGTTTAGTGACGTTTCAGTGATTGATATATATATATATATATATATATATATAGTCATTTAGATGTTTTGTTTTGATACTTACTCAAATGAAAATCCATCAATTCTGTGAAAAGAAACATATTGACAAATTTAATTTCAGATTATCTCATATTAAAGGGATATTCCACCCAAAAAATAAAAATTCTGTCACAGTTTACTATCCCTGAAGTCATTCAAAACCTGTCTTGACTTCCATTGCATTTTTTGTCCATTCCATTTAAGTCAATGGGAACTGATAACTATTTGGTTATCAACATTCTTCAAAATACCTTCTTTGTGTTCCACAGAAGAAAGAAAGTTATACAGGCTTCTTGAGGGTGAGTAAATGACAACAGAAGTTTAATTTTTGTGTGGACTATCCATTTAAAACTATAGAATATGCTAAATCATGGCAACACATAGTAAATGTTTATGGTTTAAAACTGAAGAAAAATTTAATTCTGTGACAGATAAGTACAAAACAAGAAATGTGAGTTGAGACAAGCGACACCAAGTTCCCTCCCCACTCCCATTCAAGTCAATTCTGGGTTTTCTGTTTCCTGCTTCTCACTCCTGCAGTTCTCACCATTTACATATGAGAGGGACGCATTAGTATGATGGCGTGATTGTTTGAAATAATTTTATGATTATAGATGATGTATTGTTTAAAAACTTTATATCCAAGAACAGAGAGTGATTTATTACCCACCCATTTTAATGTTTACATCAGATTTTATTCTTTGTCTCATCCACATTAATCCATCAGTAATTTTCTCATTCATTTCATCTCATTCAAGGATCACCCCCCTTGTGTCAGTATTTTGTTGAACCACCTTTTGCTTTAATTACAGCCTTTAGGCTGTTGGGATTTGTCTTTACTAACTTTGCACATCTAGACTTTTGCCCACTCTTCTTTGCAGAACTGCTCAAGTTCAGTTACATATGATGGTGAGGGTTTGTGGACTGCAGTCTTCAAGTCATTCCACAGATTTTCAATGGGGTTTAAGTCTGGGCTCTGACTAGGCCATGCAATGACATTCACCTTTTTCTTCTTCAACCACTGTGTGGTCAGTTTTGCTGTGTGCTTTGGGTCATTGTCATATTGGAAGGTAAACCTTCTTCCCATTGACAACTTTCTAGCAGAGAGCAGCAGATTTTCCTCAAGAATTTGATGGTATTTTGGCCCGTCCATTTTTCCTTCTAAAAAGCTATATTGGATTTCCGCCAGACATATCGTTTGAGGTTGAGGACAAATAATTCAATTTTATTCTCACCTGCCTCAGAATCTTAAGGTGTGTTTTGGCAAAGCTCAGTCGTGACTGCATGTGGCCTTTCTTGAGGAGTGGCTTCTTTTCTTGCAACCCTCCCACACAAGCCATATTGGTGGAGAATTTGTAGTAGCCCCGTTTACATGGAGCATTGTATTCCGATTATAACCAGTTTAAAAGTCCAATCTGAATGAAAATGCTCCATGTAAACATCTCAATCAGATTAAAAATGCTCAAACCGATTGAAATTTCAGTCAGATTGAAAAGGGTGGAATAAACCTTTTCATGAACCGATCAAACGAAAAATTACACCATGTAAATGAGCTGATCCGATTTCTTTGAGTGTACGTCCTTCTGCGCATGCCTGGTTTAGACGTACCGGGAGTGTGTCGTCAGAATACAAAATGGTGGTGGCGGCGAAATCAAACTCCCACCAGTCCTTGTTACACACCTTCATCCACGTGCTTCGGTCTTCTGAGGAGGGAGGAGTAGAAAATTAATGCTTTGTAGCAAAGCACCACGACCAAAGAGGCCAGCTTCTTGCACCTGTCTTCTTCTCTAAGTTTGCAGCAACAGCATGTAGTCTCGCTGTTGCTTGATTAAAATAAACACAATGCTGAACTAACACAAGGATTAAGTGATGCACCATCTTGATTGAATTGAAAACGCAGGAAATAATGACGTTCCTAATGCAGCAGACAAGCTGTGGGCGTATGTCACAAAATTATTCCGATTGGAAGCGTCAGCACATGTAAACACAAGATCGGTTTAGATTACATGCCATTTAAACAGTCAACCAGAATCCGTCAATTGGAATGATCTCAGTCAGAATGGCAAAAAAGTGTGCATGTAAACGGGGCTACTGTTGTCACATCCACACAATGACCACTCTTTGTCATAAATTCCTGCAACTGCTTCAGAGTTGCTGTAGGACTCTTGGTAGCCTCTCTGACCAGTTTCCTCCTGGCTCTTTCATCCAGTTTGGAGCGACGTCCTGATCCAGGGAGGGTCTGTGTTGTACCAAATACCTTCCACTTCTTAATAATAGACTTCACTGTGATGCCATTGAGAAGGTGATTAGCTACACCTGTTTGAGATTACAAGTCATTTTTAGGAGGGGGTGATCCTTTTTCCAACTCAGT
>NW_015648580.1:262369-274353 GCF_001515625.1 Sinocyclocheilus rhinocerous
TATATATATATATATATATATGGTCATATTTCATGAATAAATTTTTTTCAATCTTATTGCTAATAGAGTATCAAGTTTGTGCTTAACATGATGGATTCTTAATGAAAATAAGTTGTATATGTGATGTTTGTTTTAGACTGATGTCAGAGTGATCTTGGAAAGAAAGAGAACACAGATGTTCTAACTTAAAAAAAAAAGAAAAAAGAAAGAAACCCTGCTACAAGCAAAATTATGCAACTCTGCTCACATACTTATTGTAAAATATTATACATTATACAGTATTACACATATACAATATTATACATTATACAATAACATACATTACCGCTCAAAGATTTGGGGTTGGTAAGATTTTTTTATTGTTTTTAAAAGAAGTCTGTTATGCTCAGCAAGGCTGCATTTACTTGATCAAAAATACAATTTACAGTAACATTAAGAAATGGCATTACAATCTAAAAGAACTGTTTTCTGCTTTAATATATTTTAAAATGTAATTTATTCCTGTGATGTAAAGTTGAATTTTCAGCATCATTACACCAGTCTTCACAGTGTCACATGATTCTTCAGAAATTATTCTAACATGCTGATTTGCTGCTCAAAAATATTTCTAATTATTAATATCAATATTGATTGATAATAAATTATCAATATTCTGCTGCATTTTTTCTTTTTTGAAAATGTGATACTTTCTTCTAGATTCGTCAAATTCAAAAGAATAACACTTATCTGAAATATAATTATTTTGTACCATTATAAATGTCTCTGCTGTCACATATGATCAATTTATTGCATCCTCGCTGAATAAAAGTATTAGTTGTTTTTTTTTTGTTTTGTTTTTTTAAATAAATAATAATAATATATATAAATATATATAATAATAAAAATTAGAGCCCGACCGATATGGGTTTTTTGGGGCCGATACCGATACCGATATTAGGGGGTTAAAAAAAAGGCCTATACCGATATATCGCCCGATATTCTTTGTGTATATTATAGTACAGTGCCAGTCAAAAGTTTGGACACTTTCCCATTCGTGTGTCCAAACATTTGACTGGTACTATAAAAAAAAATTCATATCGGCGGCATATCGACAGGCTCATATCGGCCGATAATATCGGCAAAACGATATTATCGGTCGGGCTCTAATAAAAATCTTACTGACCCCAAACTTTTGAATGGTGCCATAATTCCAGACACAGGGTCCTGAATCTCATCATGAATCCTGCTTGAGGTCCATTATGAGCACACAAATGTGAATGATGATGAACAATCTTGAACAGAGTAAGAGGATCTGTTAGGACTTGCTCTTACTGATAGTCGGTGATGCTGCCCTTCCTCTTGCGGGTGTAGTCCATGCCCGGCATTCCCATTGAGCTGCTGATCAGGTCAGTGGAACTGGGAGACATGAACTCATTCATCGTGGAAGTTATGTCCATTCTTTGGTCTGCCATTAGATCATCTGCAAAATACAAACATAAATGTAACCCCTTAGTTTCTTGTATTCTGTTATGGTGACAAAAATATTGAAAGAAGTCTGCAATTTCACAACTACTTAAAGTATATATGCTAGTTAAAAACCTAATACAATTTATTCATAAAATGTGAGTTTACTTATTTAAAAGAGAAAGTAGAAATATAAATGAAATACTTCTTAAACTCACACCAGAGATAGACGAGGGTTGCTCTTTCTTCACCATTAACTGAGGCTTTCTGATGCGATCCTCCTCTGCAAGAGAAGAAAGTTGTGGTAAAGCAGGATATATAATCTCCACCCTAACAGAGCTCGAGCATTTCATAACCCAGACACAAGAGAGGGGTTTAGATGATGTAAGTGAGCAGACAGCCACTCCTGAATGTTATATGCAAGTCTGAGGACAGCAGTGAAAAAAAAAAAAAAAAACATATATATATATATATTTTTTTTTTACCTGAAAATAAACTGAATAAACCTGAAAAAAGTTTTGACATTTAAAATGTAAAACAAAAAGTTATGGTCTAAAATGAACCCCATACAGCCTACTGTATCATATCTGATACACAAATGTCTAAGGCATGATCAAAACCTGTTGTACACAAACTTTTACATGCATTCTGTTGTCAGATTGATAGTTTATACTTTTTTAGTAAATTTTGTTAGTAATATTTCAAGATGGACACTGACTGGACTGAAGCACCTTAGGTTTACTTTATAATCCATACACCATTTTTAGAAAAACTGTGTTAAATGAAGGTACCAAATATGGTACATTAGGCTTTTCAAGAACGTTTATTTGTACATCTCTGAATTGACATCGTATTGCATTGTAATACAATACAAAGCTTTGTTTATAAAACTAAACATTTAAATATCATCTTACTAAGACATATTTTTGGGAGATACAGAGTTACAATTGATATTTATATGCATTTTTTAAGTAGTAAATTGTATATTTTTCCTCCTTGAATTTGAGCTCCATATTGTCCTACATCATAATATATGAGCCATAAAAGCCTAATGTATTATTTATTTTATTTATTTATTTAGTCATTTAGCAGACGCTTTTATCCAAAGCGACTTACAAATGAGGACAACAGAAGCAATCAAATGTATTATTAAAACAACTAAAAACAAATCCAAAACTAAAAGCTAAAACTTTATAAATACTACTTATACACATTTTAAAAATAAAAAAATTGAATAAAAAGGACAAATGCATACAACAAAATGTCAAAACGCAGACTGCGCTTGTCAAAGGAGGGGGCTTTGTAGAAAACGAAGCGTTTGAGAGAGGCGGGGCATAGAGGACCTACAATAATGTACAGTATTTTAAAAATAATGTGTTTTTTGAACATTAAAGCATGTCAACATATTCTGTTACAGCAAATACACAAAATAATGATCTTTAAAAAAGCATCATATGACCCCTTTAACTCAAATTAAAATAAATAATACCAATAATACAAATCAAACGACAGTAGTTTATCAGTAATCCTAAAATTATTAAATATGATACTCAACATAAAACACAAAGGCAAAAGTTATGTATTTATTTAGTCTAAAGTTTTAATAAACTGTTCTATTTCAAAACATGTGCTTTTGCTTTTTAATATACAGACAAAATCTTTAACTACTTTTTGATAAATCACACACAAAAAAGGAAATATATAGAACAATTAACAGAGAAAATGGCTTTTACATGCAATAGTTTCACATTGTATGAGGAGACATAACCCCATAACCCCCAAAGTACCACATTTGTAGATAAACTCAATTACGTGGACGCTTATGATATAGCTTAGGTTTTCAACACAGTCTGCTTTTTCATCTTGAAATAAGCTATAATTCAATTCAATTCAAGTTTATTTGTACAGCGCTTTTCACGATACAAATCATTGCAAAGCAACTTTACAGCAAATTAAGTTTCTACAATATTTAGTGGTAGCTTATCAGTGGTGACTGTCAGTTCATGTACATATGGCTGAAATGTACGGAAAAATCAATTAAAGACGTAATCAAACAGACGATGAACACTATTAACAGCAATTATTATATGATGCAATCAAACTTATAGCAAAATGTGGTAGTTCTATATGTTGTTTCAGGGTTGGCATCATCTGAGGGCCTATGAGGGGTTGGCATTTTGGATGGTTATAAGCTTTATTACATATTACTATCATAAAGCCATGACTCTTCTGACTCTTCCATGACTCTTCTAAGACTCTTATTCCCCTTGACTTAATCTTTGTCCTACTTTTCACCAGCTGACACTTGAACCAGGTGACCTGACAGATCCAGGGTGCCGTGACACCCAATTAAACCTGCTATGTAACACCCTGATCTCTCCACGCCAGCAGCGGCCCACATTCGATTATGGTCTGGCACAATCTGTTCTCTTTACAGTTACAGGTCAGACTGACACCTGTCTGCTTCTATTCACGCCTGTAATTTGCATCATGAAATGTGAAGCTTTCAGACAAGTATAGAAGGACACTGATAATATGACAAGTCTGTGACAGATGGATTCTGGGAACTGAGTGGCTTACAACAGTAATAAGAAGCACTGAAGCCTGATCTTGATTAACTCTCTACATTTACACATAATGCACCTCAATGACATTTCTGTGAGGAACTGGAAGTCAAATGAGAAAAAAATATTACTGTGGCTAATACATAATTATAATAAATTACACCCAAAATTTAGCTGCTTGCGGTGGAGGACTTAGGGGCCGTTCACATATCGCGTCTTTTGCGCGCTCAAGTTCGTTATTTCAAATGTAGACGCGCGGCAGGCGCGCTCATAATGGAAGCGACGCGGTCGCGACGCGCATGCGGTGCGACGCGCTCATTTTTTCCAGGCGCAACCGCACCGCATCGAGATAAACACATTTCAACTTTTCAGAATGCCGCAAGCGCACCGCGGGTCATGTGACAAGAACCAACCAATCAGCTTCATCCTTTCCCGTAACAACATTGAAAGCTCAGCCAAGATGAAGGAACAGCTGATCATAGCTGTACAGGGATAGCCATTTTTTAAATAAATTTAGTAGTAGAGCTACTGCAAGCGATTTTTAGTGCTGCAAATCCATTTACACTTTGCTGAAACTTCCGCGTCTTCATGGACAGCGCAGGTCAAGGTTGCTTAGCAACGGCAGACGCCTCCGGAGCGCAAGCGCCCGAACGCTTTGGGAAAAAGCAGAAAGCGGCGCGCCTAGCGTTTTCCACGCGTTTTTAGGCGCGACATGTGAATGGCCCCTTAAGCAATCAAACATACAATTTTCATCAGGTGGACAATAGATTTTTGAAAAAAAAAAGAAAGATGAAGTGACCAGAATATCATCGACACTTGGGAGTGGGCCAGTAAGTGACCACCTAGCAACCATCCAAAATGCCCTAGCAACCACCTAGAATACATAGAATAGAATTGCAACCACATAGCAACGCCCTGGAAACCACTCAGAACAAAATGCATCATGAGTCTCAACTGGGCAAGAACCAGAAGATGCTTTTCATCACATTATAATCATATTGTCACAATCCCCAGTCACCAGTCCATTCACTATTCTCAGACACTAGCCCAGTCCACTGGGAACTACATTTCCCAGCGTCCCTTCTGGTCAACACCTGCACTCAGTCAGCCATCACCACACCTGCCATACATGATCTTATCAAGCTCTGTATAAGAGCAGTTACTCTCCACTTTTCCTTGTCTGGTCTTGTCTCCCCACGTATGAGGACTTACCAGGCTACTTCCTTGGATACTTACCTGTCTTCAGTCAGTCTTCAGTTCCAGTCTTCACTAAGCCTTCACCACACACCCGCCAGCACCTGCAACAAACAAAGAACTGTTTATGCTCAAGTGCTTTCTAGTGATGGCGAAGTAAGGCGTTCTGAACCAGTTAAGCTTTCAACACAATTGTATCGGAAAAAGGTTCATTACTCGAAGCTTTTCAACACGGTTTATGTTGTGGCCATCTAGTGGTCATGAAAATTAATAACACCTTCCAAATTGCTGTGGTCCATTACAGCAGCTGGTTTCACATCTGGTTCTACAACTGATTCTGTTTTATTTTATTGTATTTAAATAATGGTCATATATTGTATATAAATAATGTATCGGTGTACTGGCAGTAAAATAAGTAAAATAAATGAAACATAAATTCATAAATTAAATCCGCAATCTGTCTAGTTTAACTCTATCTCAGTCCAGTTATTTCATAGGCAAAGTTCATTTGAGCTTAATATTTAATTACGATATTGAAAAAAAAAAAATGCGGTTCACCAGAGGTTCACGTCGTTTGAACCAGATACTAAAGCAGGCACGTGGTTTTCAGACAAACGAAGCTTCAAATGTCATAGATCATGTGCTTTTGGCAAAACGAATCAAGTTCTGATACAGTGCTTTGATGTGAAATGTGTTGTTGTTGTTTTTTTATACAAGCTTCGGATCTTCCGTGTTGAGCGTAACATCACTAGTGCCTTCTATCTTCATTGAATTATATACTCACCTGTTTACCACGCTGCTTCTCTGAAATTCCTGTGAATAAATACTTTGTTGCTGACGTTACCTCTGAGACTTCTCCTGTACTTGTGTCAGAAGACCAGACCGATTCCAACAACTATGGACACCCTGCCCTCTAACCCTGTGAATTTGCTCCTCTCCATTTTCTAAGATGGCCATCCAATTGAGGATTATGTCGAGGAATTTCTCGATATTTCCTATAGGGTACCATGGAGTGATGATACCCTGAAGACAATCTTCTGGTGTGGATAAGACGATGATCTGTATCAACAGATACCGGCATCAGCTACCACCTGTTCTCTAAAGCACTATCTTGATTATGCACTGTGGCTAAGTGGCTCGTCCCTCACTGTTGGCGAGGTTACCGACTGCCCTGTGGATAAAACCGTAAGCCCCACGTCTTCTGTCTCTGCTGCGATGGCTTTCAATATAGTCACAGCAAGTGCTTCCATATTCCGTCGGGTGAGGAAGGCTATCTCAAACAGCACAGCCTTGGTGGCAAAGCTTGCGGATCCACCTATCATGTCCATCAGGACGTCTCTGAAGATGAATTCCACTTTGCAGTGCTCATGTCCAGAATCCATACCCAATCAACAATCATGAATCCATTCCAGTGAGTAACAATCCCAAATCTAATCCAAAAAGTGTAATCTCCAAATCTGTTCCAAGAAATAATTTTCTCATGCTAGCTCCTGAAAATGAAGTTACAGAGTATGTAATTCCCGAACCTGACACAGTGAAGCCCGCTCCAGAGTCTGATCCAGCCATTGTGTTCTATCTGGCCCCAGAATCCAGTCACAAACCCGTTCCAGCCCCAGGGTTCAATTCTGAGCCAGCTCTAGCCCAGTTCAGTTATAATTCCATTCCAGCTCCAGAATCTGCTTCAACCCATGAGCCAGCTCCAGAGTCTAGGCCAACTCAAGAGATTATTAAAACCTCACTGCTTCACTTCACCTCTGCCCAAAGGAGAAAGCTGAGGAAGAAGAAACGGTCCTCTACCGGGCCAGCCCCTGACCACAGCCCAGTGTCAGCTCCAGCTAAGGAGCAAAGTACAGAGATGGCTCCATTCCCAGAGTTCGGTCACAAGTCTGCTCCAGCCCTCAAATTCAGTAAAGAGTTCGCTCCAGAATGCTCTCCAGAATCCGCTCCAGTGTTGGCACCAACCCCTGTGTCCACTACAGTATCGGTTCCAACCAAAGAGCACAGTACAGAGATGGCTCCATTCCCAGAGTTCAGTATCGAGTCGGTCCAGTCTCAGTGATCTGTACCGAGCCCGTTCTGGCCCCAGAAGTCAGTGTCAAGGCCGTTAATCTCTCTAAATCTAGATGGGAGCCCACTCTAACCCCCAAATTGGCATCGGAGCCCGCTTGTACCTGTGTAATAACTCATCATTTAAGTCCTGTCCTTGAGAACAGTGTTAATTTCGTCAACGAAGACGATGACGAAAAATATTCGTTAACGAACATTTTTTCTGTGACTAAGACGAGACATTGACGAGCTAAAACTAAAATCTGATGATAAAAACTATGACGAAATTCATGCTGCGTCTTCGTTAACAAGACGAGACAGAACTATAATGTTATTTGAGGACTACCGGCCATTCAAAATGCATCCTATAGGCTACTGTCTTCTCCTTCAAAATGTGCGTCCCTGTCATTGGGTGGCAATCGGATAAGGGGTGTTTGCATATCGAGTCTCAGTATGGCAGCCGCAGTGGACGGATAGGCTACCAAAATGCGAACTAGCGATCTGAAACAATGGCCTCAGCACCCGAAGGGGTAGGGATAAGGTGACCAGATGTCCCGTTTTTCCCGGGAGTCACAATTCGTTGTCGATTAACTTAAAGTTAGTGAAGGCGGGATAGGCGGAATCGCGCTGATAGAAGTGCTCTCTCTCGCGCACGCTCCACTTCATCAGTTCTCATATACAGCAGGCGATCAGTTCTCAGTGCTCAAATACACACACAGCAGTCAAAATGTCTATCGTGTAGAGTATCTCACGTAAATACAGTCGGTTATGGATTAAGTGAACGTAAACTGGTGGATGAAAACTGAATGTGTGTCAGTATTACATGCATGCCTTCCTTCTTAAAGGGACAGCATTCCTAATTAAGTACATATCCCTGTCATTAATGTTAACCAACATAAGATGTTAAATAAATATGTTAAGTAAACCTACTGTTTCTGAACAATGAGTTTAATCTGTATCTCTTTCGTATTTGTCTTATTGTCTTATTCTGCTTCTTTTTCAAAAACTATAAATTATATATATATTATATATGAACAACTATAATTTTTATAAGTTGCTCCCTTTTCACTACTGTTAAAGGGATAGTTCACCCAAAAATGAAAATTGTCATCATTTATTCAAGTTTTTCCAAATTCAATCCTTGATTCAAATTTCTCATAAGCTTAATTGATTTGGTCTAAAGAGAGAAGAATTAAAGACTATTTTTGTTTGAAGACTACATATAAAATAGCTACCAAAATAAATGTTGGTAACTGCAGTTTGACTAAAAGTAATGACTAAAAGTAATGACTAAAAGTTGACAAAAATGCAATGACTTTTCGTCGACTAAAACTATGAAAGACTGAAATGACTAAAATGTGACTAAGACTATTAAACATTTTCGTCTCAAGATAAAGACTCAGACTAAATCAAAAATGCCTGTCAAAATGAACACTGCTTGAGAACATATGAGAATTCCTTCCAGACAGTTAACCCACTCCAGAGCACAGCCCCGGGTCGGCTCCGGCCACTGACCAGAGTCCCATGATGGCTCCAGCCCCTGAGCAAAGTCCAGTGATGGCCCCAGCCCTTATCCCTAGTTCTGTGCCTGCTCTCGTTCCTGAGCTCAGCCCATTGCCTGCTATCGTCCCTAATATCATGCCAGTGCCCGCTCTCATCCCAGAGCTTAGCCTAGTAACCTTTCAACCACCAGAAACCTCAATTAACAGGGCAACCAAATCAGAATCTCCAGCAATCTTGAGTGCTAGACCTGAGTCTCCTGAGATCATAGCCCATAGGCCAGTACCCTATCAGATTGTTCCCAGCCTGGAGGATTTAGAGTCCCTTCTGTCACTGATTGATCTCCCTGTTATGGCAGTATACATACTGTGTTTGGGCCGCACACTGCCCTACTACTCGTAGCGAAGTGGAGGTGATAGCTCCCAGTTTGCCTGTCTCCAGTGTCCTGGCCACAGCAGCCAACGGAATCTCCTGTTCTCCTATCTCCTGTCTGTCAAGACCGGCCCTCCAGACGCCCGTCTCTCAGCCGGCCATCTAGACGGTCCCAAGTCAGACATCCTGCCCGGACATGGCCACTATGACCATTGCTTACTTCTCTGTGCTTTATAATCCAGTCCCTCCAGATCTGCCCTGGTGGTCTTCTGCTCCACTGGGAGGTCTTCGGCACCGTCTCTGCTGCAGTGGTGGTGGTCTGCTCCATCGTGAAAATCTTCAGTTCCATCTACATTGCTCTGGTGGTCATCTGCTCCACCTTGGGAATCCTTAGTCCTGTCTACACTGCTCTGGTGGGTATCTGCTCCACCGTGGGAATCTTCAGTTCCTTCTGCTCTGCCATGGTGGTCTTTGGCTCTGTGTCGGAGGGGCTCAGCTCCATCTGCTTGGCCTTGTTGGCTTCCTGCTCGGCTGGCTCCGCCCTGGCTCAAATTATCCTGGTTTCTTCCTCCTTCTACTCCCCAGTTGGGCCTGTTTTTGTGCAAGGTCACACCTTCTGGGAGGGGGGAGTACTGTCACAATCCCCAGTCACCAGTCCATCCACTATCCTCAATCACAGTCCCTAGTCACCAGTCCATTCACTATACTCAGTCACTAGCCCAGTCCACTGGGAACTACATTTCCCAGCATCCCTTCTGGTCAACACCTGCACTCAGTCAGCCATCACCACACCTACTATAGATGATCTCATCAAGCCCTGAATAAGAGCAGTTACTCTCCACTTCTTCCTTGTCTGGCCTCGTCTCCCCACGTATGAGTACTTACCCTGCTACTTTCTTGGATACGTTCCTGTCTTCAGTCAGTCTTCAGGTCTAGTCTTCACTAAGCATTCACCGCACACCCGTCAGCACCTGCAACAAACTGTTTACACTCAAGCTAAGTGCTTTCTATCTTCATTGCATTTTATACTCACCGGTTTACCATGCTGCTTCTCTGAAATACATGTGAATAAACACTTTGCTGTTGATGTTACCTCTGAGTCTTCTCCTTCTGTACTTGTGTCACATATCTTTTCATGTGTAGTCCCTAATGGTCTGTTCAGCATTGCAGAAAAGCTACTATGCCATGAATCTTTTGAATAAAATGTTTATTAGTTTGCGACATTTATTCCTTGATTCTAAATCAGTTTTTATTTAATTTTACTCCACAAACTCTTTTTGCTAAGGTTACAACTTTGGTGTTCAACATGTTTCAGAAATGGAAACAATTCAAGATTGAAATTTAAACTTAATTTGGTTGGTTTTTTGTTGTTTAAGTTAGCTTTAAGAAAATTAATATGACTGTTTGTAAAAGGAAATTTGATTATTAAATTAGTTTTTAAAAGAGGTTAATTTATCTTTAAAACTTCACATGGGTTTGAAATAGATTCAGTTAGATGGTCAGTTTACACCCAGATGGTGCATCTTACCCACTGACTCAGATCAACTTACCCCTAACCTGGGGTAAATTGAGCACTTTTTTTTATTATAGCAATATTTTAAAATGATAGGAAACATCCTGAAATTACTTTAGATACTTTCATTTTACTTCTGCCTCATTTTCTCTTATCTTGAGGACCATATAAGTAAAAATGGCTCATCTTACACCATACACACACACACACACACATAAACCAAATGAAAAACATAAATCAAATGATCCAAATCAACCACAAGATCATATCAAGACGATGTAGGTTACATGAACAGAGAGGAAACCAAAGGCATAGCGTGTGAAGGTCGTAGAGGAAAGGAAACAAGCAGAAGTTCACAAAAGCGACAGTGTATGTAGGTCACTTAAGCAAGTCTGTTCACTTACAGGATGTTATTATCCTATTAAAAAGACAGGAAAAGGTCTGATGTGATTTGTGTTGATTACGGTTTTCATGAACAAAATGACTAAATTACAGTGAATAATTTGGTATTTAGGAAGCACATCTGACCTATTCACCCTACAGTCCATGATTCAAATATTACAGTCGGAGATCATACAAAGTTCTCAATTCAAAGGTATTATAATAGGCATATCATATGAACATAGGCATCATCAGTTGAAGCATAAAAAATAACAGTTTAAAAGAGTTAAATTCACTGTTTAATGATGTCCAAAACACAGCTTCATGCAATAGGTCACCCAAAAATGAAAATTCTATCATTTACTTACCTTCATATAGATACAAACTAGGGCTGGGTGATATAGCTAAAAAATGTATCAATGATATAATGTTTCATATCATTCGGTATCGATAATTATTGACATTTTTTATAACCTTTTTTAAAACAAAAAGCAATAGAATTTTTTTTTTTAAATTTAACCACTGTATTTTTAAATTAACACAATTTATTGAGGCAAACAACAAATATTTTTTGTTTTAACAATCAAACACAAAATAAAAATTAAACAAATATCTCATTTCTAATGTTTTATATGCAGATTAAATAGGTTTTAAGGAAACTTTTGTCTCGTCTCCCGAGGCCACAGGAGGGTGCAATGAGCAAAATATTGCAGCACATTTAAAATGTCAACGCAAGGAAGTAACTCTATAAAAACATGCATAACGTCTAAATTAACTCATAAAAATCAAATATAATTTCGTAAATTGCATAAACAATTATGAACAAAACAGCATCATGTATTTATGCATTGCTTAATCTAAAGAGCCGAAGCGCCATTCACACAAATTGCATTTAAAAACATATGAGACGCAGTGAAAAGGAATAAACCTCCACAAATTCGTGACGTGTTTTCTAAAAGTTTAAACCGTTT
>NW_015648580.1:274411-277776 GCF_001515625.1 Sinocyclocheilus rhinocerous
CTCATCACAGGCAGGCACAGCACTCAATTCAGCATGTGTTCGTGTTCGTGTGTGCTGTCTGCGTCACTCTTAGCACGTGCCTATATCGTGCGCTATATTGAAAATTTTTTCTATCGATATCGAAGAAGGTGTATCGTCGATAAATATCGATACCGTTTTATCGCCCAGGCCTAATACGAACCCTAATGATTTTCTTTTGATGAACACATAAGGAGAACTTTAGCTGAATGTTCACGCTGCTCTTTACCATATATTCAAAGTGAATGGTTGAGGGTGAATCTCAAAAAACCTATCGATAAATCTAATTTCAACCCAACTGAAACCCAATTTTGCACTGTGGCATTATTTTATTTAATTTTTTTAAGTATAATTTTGCGATAATTTTGAGTTATAGAATGCCTGACTCAGAGATGGGAATAGATATGACATTACATTTCATATGAAAAATGGCTCATATTGCTATTGCTGTGACCCTTAAATTTTTGACATATCAAATCCTCAAGCCATTATTTTGGTGGAATGTTGGTGAAATGCTGTAGGCTAAACTATCTACAAAAAGTTTATAATTATGTGAATGCCAATGTAAATAAAGTGAATCAAGTGCACATTCCGTACCCAAATGCACATTAAACTTGCAGAACTTGCAGAGATTACGCTTTTAAAACAGCATTTACTATGAACCGAGCTTATAAACACAGTGTTGCTCTTCACTCTAAAACATGCAAAGACTTTATACATATTTAATTAAATGCAGCATTTAATTTGATAATCATGATTCGATAAAATATATATTTGTATTTCAGTTTTATTTTGATTAATTGTGTAGCCCAATTAGCCTTATTAATGAGCTTTTTATCAACAAATGAGCCTCCTGCAGTTCCCTCACAAACCCCAGTTTGGGAAACCCTGCTTTAGAAAAATCATGTACATTTTACTCCACAATTCTCATTAGTGTAATACACCTTTTTTATTATTATTAAAAAGGATTAAAGGCAGTACAAGAAATGATACCATGATGAAAAAAACACTTCAAAATGTATACATAAATCTTTTGTCAGTAATAAGAATAAGCATTACAGTAATGAGAACTGGGGAGTAAAATTTAATTAAATGGACCCTTCTCACAGACTTATACTTAAAATAATTATAATATATATAGATATACAGACTTAAAAATAATATATATATATATATTGGGTCCATTCCTGAAAATAATGTCAGTGTAAAACGTTTTTGTTTTTTTAACACCTCTTTGTTGCATTCACCCAGAAACTGATGTTTCCAAGCTAAAAAAACAACAACATAAAAGTAGTCCATACAACTTCAATTTATGATGTGCACAATGTGCTCTATTTCAACTCATATGATGTCATGCAACAGCTTTGCATGAAAAACAGACTGACGTTTAATTCATTAATCATTCAAAAATCATTCAGTGACTTAAGGGTGATTAAATAATGACATATTTTATTGCTGGATGAGCTATCCCTTTAAATGTGTTGGGGACATTAATTCCACACACTGTTTCCAAATATCCATGTACCTCAAAAAACAGCACTGGCTTCTGCGGAAATACACAAAACAGGCACTGGACCTAAAAGAGCACAGGCCATAGATGCAGGGGCAGGGAAAACAAAAAGAAAGAGCATATGAACATTGGTAAAGCAGCATTGTTCCACTGAACTGCTATGCTGATTGTCTGAGGAGTCATTGGCAGTATCTGCTGTTGTGATGAGTAATGTCTGTGACTGCAGGGACAGCAGATGGGTTCTGTGCACATGCTGTACAATTAGCAGAGGATCATGGGAGGACAAGAGACTCTGAGTCCGGCTGGACGCACTGCAAGCTGCTTAACTGTATCATCGCCACCCCGAGCAGCAGATGCAGTGACCTCACCTGCACAGTGTGAAGCCTGTCAGACAGGTGTCACACTGCACTCTGATGCAGCACACTGCCTTGCAAATAATCAGGTGTCTCACAGCATGAGAACCAGGCTGATTACTGATGCTGAATAAGATTTATCAGTGAAGATGAAGATGATTTTTCACTGTCTATCTAGATCTATCTTTACCTAGATCTTTCTCACAGAACTACACACTGCTAAGACTTCCTGTTGTACTGTTACTGTACACTACTGCTCAAATGATTAGACACAACTGAACCGATGTTTCCCATGATCTTAAAATAATTCTTAAAATAAGTCTTAAAATTTTGATCTAAAGGCTTAATGATTTTAGGCTTAATGAGTTTTGCAGACAAATATAAATCGTGCCGGTGTATGAAGTTTTTAAATTGTTTAATTTGTTAAACATTTTTGCTTTTTAGTCACTAAACAGCATTCCCATGAACATTTTATCTTTCTATTTCTCTATTTATGTATGTATGTATGTATTTAAGAAATGCCTTTTTTATTCAGCAAGGATGCATTATATGGATTAAAAGACAACTATATTATTATATATTCTATTCCATATAAATACTGTTCTTTTCATTTTATTAATCAAATAATTCTAAAGATGTATCGGTTTCCACAAAAATATTAAGCAGCAGAGCTGTTTTCATTGATAATAATAATAAATGTTTCTTGAGCAGCAAATCAGTAATTAGAATGATTTCTAATGATGCTGAAAATTCAGCTTTGCCTTCACAGGAATAAATAATATTTTTTTTAAAAATTGTTAAATATATTTAAAAAGGAACAGTTAATTTTAACTGGAATAATATTTCAGAATATTAAAGTTTTCATGTATTTTTAATCTAATAAATGCAGCTCTGATAAGCATAAGAGATTTCTTTCAAAAACATTTACAAATCTTACTGATCCCAAATTTTTTAACAGAATTGCATTATTTCACACTTGACAATTTTACTGTTTTCTAAAGTATTAGAAACATTAATAACAAAGAACAAATGTATCAATTGACATCTGTAATATTACTAGGCTCTGATAAGTAGATTAAATTGAAACATTATGGCTCCAACTTGCATTCACACAGAAGGCAATTTGACGACAAAGCTCAGAGTGAAAGTACACAATACCACAGGTTTTTGGACATGTACCATAGTAATACCATGGTATTCTTTGAAGTATCTCTGAGTACCATATAAACACTGCGGTACATAAATAGGGAACAGGCACAAACCAGTACCAGGGTACTGCCACAGTTTTGATGTTGAAGTGAAGTTCAAAACTTTTGTCTTTCTCTAGATAATCATTATCCAGCAACATTCTTTTAAACTTCTACATGTCTTCCGTGAACTGGGTCCATATATTACCAACAAAATCATCATGTCCCTTCTGGAAAACATGAAGTTAGGAAAACATCTGGAAAACATGAACCCCCCCCCCCCAAGTTAGTTCATTG
>NW_015648580.1:277939-289420 GCF_001515625.1 Sinocyclocheilus rhinocerous
CCCCCCCCCCCAAGTTAGTTCCTTGTTACACAGTAGTATAACAAAAGCATAATAAAATAGTCATACACAGACATACACCTTTACTGCACACAAAATCACAGCAAATATTCCGAACACTCACAATGTAAGTTTTGTTGACATGCTGAATGGAGGATCACGGATTACTGGTTTTGCTCTAGGATTTTATATTGGACACCAAGAGGTGTACTAACATGGTTACAAATTTTTTATTGTACAGATTCAGAAATAAACAAAAATAAAAGTCCTTAAAATCAAACAAACGTTAAAGCCCACAACTGTGCAGTAACTAAAAACAATGTAAAGTTTGGCCAAAACACATCATTATTGTCTTAAAAATACACTGGCCATGATGTTCGAAAATTGCAGTGTGTACCTATGATGCCCCACAATGCTGTGCACACCTCTAATGTCCACAGTCCAACGGTACATATGATGCCTGATGTCTAGTATGCTACACACACAAGTGAAGGTTAAAAATGCAACTATGTTGCCTAAAACACATGCCTAATGAGGGATGTTTAGTCATGCTGCCTTTACCATGACAGAGCTGATGAAGCTCTAGTGTTGAGAAACATCTTTCAACAAAATGAAGTCAATTGCTTATTACTGGGCTCAAGCTTTTGCTTTAATATTTTACATCGGACATTAAGAGGATTGAGAATAAATGTTTGAGTTTTAATATGTTTAACATTTTTGTTTTTTAGTCACTACATTATTCCAATAAACATACATTACTGTTTTGGGTCAGTAAGATTTTTTATTTATTTATTTTGATGAATACTTTTATTCAGCAAGGACGCAAAAGTGACAGTAAAGACAACTGTTACAAAATATTTCTATTTCAAATAAATGATGTTCTTTTGAAATTTCTGTTCATTAAAGAATTCTGGGGGGGGGTCCGCAAAAATATTTTATTATTATTATTATTATTATTATTATTATTATTAAAACGGAAATTATTACAAATTTTATGCATGTGTTTATGACCCTCAACAATACTGAATGCACCTCTGACACTTAAAACATACTTTGCTAGTATCTTTGTTCACAAAAAAAATCGGAGATAAAACTCCGCGAATCAGTGATTCTCTACTAATTTTGCTTCAATATTTTACATCGGACATTAAAAGGCGAACTAACAATTCCAAAATCAAAAAAAAAACAAAAAAAAACTGCACATGCCTATGAAACTCAAAAATGTTGAATGCACATACTGTATAATGCCTAAACATGTTAAATGCACATGAATCCCCAAAACACCTGAAACTAATACTTGTTCCTGTCTGTGATGCCCAATGTTCCCCTAAAATGCTCCACAAGCCAATAAAGGTTACAAATGCAACATGATGCCCAAAACAGTACGTGCCTGATGCTCAGTGATGCTGGATGATGAAAAATGATGCTGCACGCGCCAATAATGCTATAAAATGTTGCCTAGGTAGTCAGCAAGTTGGATTCTAACATCTTCTGTGTTTACCTGAGGAAAAGGCCATGTGAGCTTACTGTCCTGCCACACCGCACCGGGACGTGTCGCACATACAGTCACAACGGGATGACACTTGTAAAAAGGTTTTATTTAACGTAAACCATTTTTTTTTTTTCATCAGAAATATGACACAGTCACTGTAATCGGCGTTATGATTCAAAATTAACACATTCACTTCTTACTCCGAGACATTTGACCTCATATAACCTGACATGGATTTAAAAAAGAAGTGCGAGTGTGAAGCAAATGTTTCTGTAGTACTAATTTTGTAAGCACCACCGTGACAGAAATATTACATTTTGAGAATGTGGAAAATGATTGTTGCCTCGTAACGTTACCCGGTCGAGATCTTTAAAAACTTAAATGTAGCCTATGACTATCTCGCGGCGATTAGGGAAAGTCGTTCAGCAGTATTTACATATTAACAACAGACAGCACATTTCAGCGTGTTTATAAACCAAACATGTCTTACTTACACGAAGAAGGCAGAAAAGCGCATGTATGATCAGGCGAATATGGACAGCGGTAGGCAGTATCATTATACAGTCTCTATGACCTACTTTCCTCTCGGTCTAATAACTACAAGACCACTAACCTACTTATTGAGCCAATGGCATTACAGTGTAGACTAAGCGATGACTCCTTTGTCCAATCAGAAAACGCTTTACGTATCTAACGTAACAGCCAATCAGAAAGCACGGGGAATAAGCGTAGCCAATAGAAATTTGCCGAAATATTTGCAGCTTTATAAACTGTAAACAAACTGCTTGTGGTGAATTCCGAAACAACGCTACCTCGTTTGTATGTCAGGAAAATTATTATTAATTATATTAAACAAACACTAAGGGCTCTTAGGGTCAGGCCTGCGGTTATGGTTTTACAGTTCACACGTGAAACTTACATTTAGGAGATTAATGTGTGTCATTCCACAAAAAATAAAGAAAGAAAGAAAGAAAAAAGCAAAGAAAAGCTTTCTTTTTAGCCCGTCATGAATACCGCTACCACTCCTCTTCCTACTAAGCTACTACTACTACTACTACTACTACTCATAATATAATAATAATTCTATAAAAATCTAAACTGTTAAAGTACAAGTAAATGTCACTGAAAAATATACAATTTCCTAACTTGCCAATGATATTAAGTTCGTGTCTAATTACTTTTTTTTATGTTGGATATATGAATAATTATCTTTTTATTATCATTTTATTCTGTTGCACATAAAGCCAACGCTCGTTTTACAACAGCACAAACAATCACTTACACATGTTAACCATTGGATGGCGCTAAAACATAACAATGGCATTTTGGTGCCACTTGATGGAGCCACAGCAAAGAGCGCCACTATGAGGAAGGACACTGGGGATTCCGTTTGTAGATTGCAAAGAAAACTATCATTTCAAATGCTGCCATTTTGTAAGTAGGCAATTGTTAGTTTTCATTGTGTCTTGGTTGGGCTGTTATAACAAGCTATGACTGTGCAAAGAATGAAATCCACAGAGATGTCAGCAGAAATAAAGCTTTTCAACAACCGTTCATTAAACTGACTTTCAGTCGGGTTAGCGTCATCTTATTAGCACAGTGTTACTGTACAATATATCACACGACTATCAATGACTTCATGATTACTGAGGTGACACAGGGTGGGCAGCAAAGACAGCATAAATGCACCTAATTAATTTATAATTTTAAAGCTAAATGAAAGTAATAATGAAAGCACAAAAAAATTAACTGATTCTATTCATACCTATACTTTAGCTTATTAATATTATAGTAAGATAAATGACAAAATGCTAAACTGTAGATGGGCTTTGTTCACCTTCGTGATGTTTTAGTCTGACCCTAAAGGATGGAATAGCCTGTGGGACATTTCAAGTGTGTTTAGAGGGCAGACTGACCCATTAGGATGGCTGAATCCCCTTGGGATTGTTGTATTCCCAGTGAACATTCGGTATATGTAAATAAGGCTCTACTTTAAAGTGTTGTCCACACGGGTCAGTTGCAAAAAATGCTTAGACTAGTCTTACAAGTTGCAGCTAATTTTAAAAGTCAGTTACATAAAAATATAGGTCGGTATATTTTGAATACTGAAAGACTTATTAATCCTTGGCTACCTGCTAGTTGGTCAGACTAGTTCTGCACGGTCTTAACCCTGTAAAGCCTGACATATGAAATAATAGTCTGAAAAAAAATATATATTTTTTTTTAACTTAAAGGGGTCATATGATGCGATTTCAATTTTTCCTTTCTCTTTGGAGTGTTACAAGCTCTTGGTGCATAAAGAAGATCTGTAAAGTTGCAAAGACTAAAGTCTCAAATCCAAAGAGATATTCTTTATAAAAGTTAAGAGTTAACCACACCTACCTAAAACGGCTCCTGAACTTTTTAGACAAAATAAAAAAAGTATCATCATATTTGATACATCAGGCTTTTATAGCTCATATAGGATGATTATAGGAGAATATGGAGCTCATACTCGAGAATTTTATTCAGAGGCCCAAACTGAGCAACAATTTGCAATTGTGATGCAGTTGCTGATATTTAAATGGCCAAAAAGTAAGATGAAATTCTGATAACTTATAATGTGAATCAATGAGATCTTTATAACAGTATAACAGACTACTTACATAAAATGCATATAAATGCAAATTGTCACTCTATATCTCCCAATAATATGTCTTAGTAAGATGATACCTGTACAAAGACATTTTGCAGTCTTCTGAAAACCTGTCAAGGTTACACAGTGAAAATGTTGCACTGCTACGGCTGAAGGAAAATGATTGAAATGGCTCTCGTTTCAGTCACTTTCTGGCCATTCTGTGTGGCGTTGTTTGCTTGGCACGGCGTGTGATCAGTCGGTGACAGCTCCTTTTCAAGGAACAGAAAAGAAAAGTGATTGGTGAGCAAACATGGCCTTTCTTGTAAGGCATGAAGACCGTATAAAGAGAGGGAGGATATCCACTCACATAGCTGTGTCTGAATGAACACTTTTCACTGAAAAATATCTGTGACACGACAAACACGTAAAGTTCAAATGGTTCATGCGAACAGTAAAACGCAGAGTTAATAAACTGCAGTAAAACAAAGCAATTGTTGGCTAATAAGTCAAGGTTTCTTGTGTACTGTAAATGCTTCTCGGTTACACTTTATTTCGATAGTCCACTTTAGACATTCTACTAACTATAAGTAACTTTGTAACTACATGTCAACTACATGTCAACTAATTCTCATTAATTTGCATCTACATGTCTACTAACTCTCAGAGTAGACTGTTAGGGTAGGTTTAGGGTTAGTAGAATAAGCTGACAAAGAAAGTGTTAGAAGATATTAAGCAGACAGTCTACTAATACTCTACTAACTGCTAGCTGACATGTAGTTGCAAAGTTACTTACTGTTAATAGAATGTCTAAAGTGGACTATCGAAATAAAGTGTTACCTGCTTCTCTTGTATGTTCTTCAGTAAAGTCAAAGGCCACTGCTGACAGTACTTTGACGCAGAAAAACAAACATGCAGGCCAGTGGATGAGGAATGAGCCAGAGGAATGTACTCTGGATGGCAAACATCCCAGCCTTGTTGAATAAGCTTTTCACCGAGAAAGCCCTCCTGATATTACTCATAGAGCATTTCAACTATTCTGTGTGTGAAACTGCATGTATGGCTGCATGAGCAAATAAGTCTTAAAAAAAAAAAACTAGAGATGTCGGAATCCGATTTGATTTTTTTATTAAAAGAATAAACAAAAACAATGAAGATTTGTTTTTGTTATATAATTCAATGATGTCAAGACATTTTAAGTGTGACTTAAACATTTAAATACCTAATATAATAGGTCTACTATCAGCATATCTATCTACATCTATTCCTGCCATAGCATATATATTTTTAATAAGACTACATTTTGCTAAAGAAAGAAACGTGAATATGTTACCAACAAGTCTCAATAAATCAGTTAGAGGATAAAATACCCCCCCTTTACATTGGAGAAAAGACATTTTAATACCATGTTACTTTCCAATAAACATTCTGTGAGATCTGACATCATGCAACTAAATTCCTGAAGATACACCACATTCAATTGTGTTCGATTTCAGAAATATCTGTATTATATTTACCTTGGAGGTTGTTTTTGACACTACTGTGTCATCTCCCCACAGGCATTTGTTTAACAAAAGCAAGTTGCACATCCTGTATTCCATAAGTATGTTAAGAATGAAAGTTTGTTACTGCCGTATGTAACCGGAATATAATGGAAAAGAGCTCATGACATCTTATTTTCAACCACTTCAGAAGAAACGCAATCCTTACCAATTGGGATATAATAGGAATTGCTGAGACCAATATCATTTCTGTTTTGGAGGAAGAAGAGTATCACATTCTGACCTTGTTAAGAGATACATGCATAAAGTTTTTCTACCGGCGCATTTTAAACAAAGCAGATAGAATAAAGAAACTAGCTGAGAACTAGCTTTGAGAAACTAGCTCTGAGAAAAAGAAACGATGAAGCAAAAAAGGGTGTAACACACACAGTGCTGTGGTTTGTCCTTTAGCTATTTTATGCCTCTTCTATACCAACTTTCCCATGCACATAAGGCAGTTTGTACTCCAGATGAAGCAGTTGTGCTCTCAATGAGATGAATCAATGAGATCAGCTGGAATCTCGAGGGTCCTCTCAGAGAAATTCCCCATTGGTTTCTTTAATTAGTGCATCGGCAGTAATGAGAACGGCACATACCTACCATCTGAGAAGGTTACCATGTAATTATTTCCCTACCACCAAACCTGTGGAAAAAGATAAAAACAGTACACATGATCTGAGTTGAGTGTTTTAAGTTTAATTGAGTGGCTGTGTTAAATTAACCCTATATATGCATCTCTAGACCCTACATCTGTCACAGTACAGAAGGAGACCAAAACGGAGATATACTGGTAAGAATGGTTCTTTATTAAACAGAGGTTCTGAGGGGAGAGATGCAGAGCAAACGGGTTAAATGCACAGAGTTCCAGAAACATGAAGGGATATAGCTCACGTAGTGACTGCTTCTTGTGTCTTTCTCAGATCTGACGGATGATGACTTCGACAAAAACTGGTGGGTGACAGGTTTGAGTCCAGGTGAGTGAGTCAGGTAAGGAGGAGCGTCGTGAACTCAAGACCAGACAAAGTACAGCTGCAGTGACTGAGTATTTGAACTAGTGTTGATGAGCTGGTGACAGGTGCGGCTGATTAGTAATCCGATGATTGTGAACGGGTGTGTGAGGTGATTGGGCCTGACGAAGCTGGAGTATCCCTGACAACATCTCTATTAGAGCTGAATTTACACTGCCAAGTTTGTTGGACAAGGTGTCACACTGTTTAAAAAAAAAAGATTATTGGATTGTTTTACAAGAATTTCAGTCTTTCTACTTAAAATGTTCACATTTAATTCAACGTGTTGTCAATTTCTTTGTAATGATTTGTGCATATATATATATATATATATATACCTGTGCATATTGAAAATGCCTGAATTTCAGCAACTCAAAATTTTGCAAATATTAGAGAGGTTGTTGAGAAGGATGTACAAATAAGGATGTGAAATATTCACATACACACACACACAAACACACACATGTTGGGTTTTATGAGGACATTCCATAGACGTAAGGCTTTTAATGTACAAACTGTGTTTTCTATCGCCTTACCCTAACCCTACACCTCACAAAAAACTTTCTGCAATTTTAGATTTTCAAAAAACTTCATTCTGTATAATTTACCAAAAAAATGTCCCCACAAGGTCAAAATTACTGCTATTACTATCCTGGTGGGGACATTTGGTCCCCATAACGTAGGGTATACCAGGACCAACCCCCCCCCCCCCCCACCCCAACCACACAAACAAACACACACACAAACACACATACAAACACACACACACACACAAACACAAACACACACACAAACACACACACACACACAAACACAAACACACACACAAACACACACACACACACAAACACACACACACACACAAACACACACACACACACAAACACACACACACACACACAAACACACACACACACAAACACACACACACACACATACAAACACACACTCACACACACAACTAATAATGAACATACTGTATCTACAAGAAGTTTAGCTTTACAAACGCAGTTCACTGGCACAGATAGGAGCCATTCACACAGGACACAGTTTTGCATTCAAAAACATTTATAAGTGAATAGTATATCTTAAGTCTTGAGACACATTTTTAAAGTTGAACTACTTTTACGTTTTAAAATCAACGCTTTTGGCTCAAGACACTGAAATTCAGTTGTAATTCACTGAACTACAGACTCCCTGGTCCTGGAGGGCCAACGTCCTGCAGAGTTTAGCTCCATCTTGTCCCAAAATACCTGCTTGAAAGATTCTAGTAATCCTGATGACCTTTACAACCTTAGCTCATGTGTGTTTATCTGGGGTTGGAGCTAAACTCTGCAGGACAGTGGCCTTCCAGGAGCAGGACTGGATACCCCTACCCTAAAAGAACATGATAATGGTAGAAAGAAAGAAAGAAAGAAAGAGAAGTTTACTACATAATGCAGAACATAAAACTGCACTTTTCATTGTTATAATAATGCGATCACATTACAGCAGTTCATTTTTGTAAGGGTAATGCAACGGTGAAGCTTGCCGTGGCTTCTGCAGCATAAACAGGTCTCTGAGTATAAAAAATGCATTTTCGCTTGCAGTTAGTCACTCGTATTTAATGCAATTTTGTTCTCCTTGCTTGTCAAGTAACATCAGTCCAATCCTGACAATATAATAGCCTTTGCTAATTTGTGGAATGTGTCACTTTTCTGTGTCGTCTTGCTAACTTGTTGCTGTGTCACTAATACAGCCGGGCACTGAAGAGGGCTGCTTTTCATTAACACCCTACCAAACCACCAGAGTCCTACAGGGGGCCAATCAGCAATGGCAATGGGCTGACCTGCTCAAGCACACTTCACCCGAATCAGTGACTGTTACGGGGCCCTTAGAACTGGAGGCAGGGTGCTTTCCGAACACTTTGTTTCTGAGAGCAGAAAGATCAGAGGCCCACTGTGGAGACACCGTAAAGTGTCCTCAGGAATTACCCTGGGCTCCACCTCATTAGACGTCGCAGTTTGAGAGTAATGACAGGTGTACCGGGCCTGTGGGGCCCTGCTGTGGACTTTGACCCCATTCACAGTGTGGGACAGCAAAGTTTCAACCACGGTAGATTTCCACCTTTGTAAAATGGCAGTTTGTGGATGGGGCAGGGCCATGGAGGGAAACATTACAAGGCACTAAAATTCACCAGAAGAAAAAGACTGAATGACAAATTTGATATTGAACACCTTCTATGTTAATATAGAGGTTAACACTTGATTAAAGTGCATCAGACAGGGGTTGGTAAAGTTCTTACACTATAAGAAAAGCAGACTGATAAAGCATAATCTAAAATGGAATAGCGTTGTTTAACATAACCCAATCATAGTCAATAATGTCAGTGACTGGTTCACTATGTGATATGAAGCAAAACAGTGAATGAACACATCATACACTACTGTTCAAACGTTAGGGGTCGATAAGATTTTTTAAATGTTTTTTTGAAAAAACTGTATTCTATGCATACAGTAAAAACTATAATATTGTGAAATATTATTACAATTTAAAATTACTCTTTTTTTTGTTTGAAATGTAAATTTAAAAATGTAATTTTTTTTTTTGTGTGATGGTAAAGCTGAATTTGGTGCTCAGCATATCAGAAACATTTTATTATTTTTATCAATGTTGAAACTGATTGTGCTTACATTATATTTTATTATATTAGTTTTATACTTTATAAAAATATATAAAAATAAAATATTATTTATATTATTACTCTATGTTTCAACACTTAACACTTTAGTTTAGGGACCAATTCTCACTATTAACTAGTTGCTTATTAACATGCATATTACTAGCATATTGGCTGTTTATTAGTAATTATAAAGCACATATTCTGTCTTATCATATTCTACATCCCTTAATCCTTCCCCATACCTAAACTTAACAACTACCTTACTAACTACTAATAAGCAGTAATTAGGAGTTTATTGAGGCAAAAGTCATAGTTAATAGTTAGTTATTAGTAAGAATTGTACCTTAAAATAAAGTGTGACCCAGCATTTATTAGAAATAGAAATCTTTTGTAACATCATTTGTCTTTACTGTACATTTTAATCAATTTAATGTGCCCTTGATGAATGAAAGTATACATTTCTTTTTTAATTAATTAATTAATTTCTTAGACATAGTCTAATGTTACAACTGCATCTGCTAAACATGACACAAATGCACAAGTTATGTTGAAATACGCTCTGTCTGTAACAACACACTAAAACACAGACAATGAATAACTAAAACAAAACCAAAAATAGCACAATTGTATTACAATAGTGTACTCATAATGTATTTTATGCCTATATTTAATGTTGTTCTGGGGGCTTTGAGTGCATTCCTATGCAGATGTTAGGACATTGCGTGGTGGTTGCTAGGGTGTTGCTTACTGACCCATTAAAGAGCCCACCCCCATCTTCGTTCAGTCAATTAGAAAATGAATAGCAAACCTCTTCTCAACAAGCCACAAAAATATCCTTAATATCCATACATGAGTTTCGCACCAAAGTTTAATACTTGGGGTTAAGGATTTGTTCAAATCTTTAACCCAATGTATGAATAATAATTCTTGCCTGAACAAGCACTAATAATTACTGCAATGCAGTCAAATGTTCATATTGTTACTAACATTTTATCTTGGGGATTATGTATTCTGTATTTATTGGCTTAGCAGACTCTTACCTGAGGCTAATGAGAACTTGTATTAAAACGCCATGAACTTTGCAGGTTGTGAAAGGGAAAAATTCTGCCTGAACATACTTGAGAAGAGTCTTGAGAAGACATCGCCTCATCTGAATCAGTGCCCAACTTTGAGTTTACCTTGTATTATTTCAATTCCAACATTTCATCCTGTCATCCTCAGTTCGCCTCCATCCCAAGAAAGCCAATAGACTTGCGAGTCACAACATGGACAGGCCCTGGTCAAAACAAACAATGCTCATTGTGAGAAATGATTGGTTTCATACCTGTATTAAGGAGCAGTATTCAGTCCCATGGTTTGATGCCAGAGCCATGGTTTATGTGTTAACATTAACCAGCTAATTCATCATCACAGCCCCTGCGAGAAGAAAATTGAAGTTTGGCCTACAAAAATCACATAAATAGTTGTGTGGAGTTGCCAGGGCATTTCTATACAATTGCTAAGGTGTTCTGACTGTTTTTTTTTTTTAAAGGATATTATGTATTTTTATGCTGGAAAATGGAAATTTCAGTGTCATTTATTCAATTTTTTATATTGGTCTTATCAAAAATCATGGTTTCATATATGTTCAGTTTGTCAAAGCAAATAACACTTCCCATAGAAAAAAAATTATAAATAAAAAGAAACAATTTTGTTTAAATAGTAAATGGTGTGCAGAACACATACTGGCTAGCTTTACTGACCACAGAAATTATTGTGCAATTAATTAATCTATCTATCTATCTATCTGTCTGTCTGTCTATCTGTCTGTCTGTCTGTCTGTCTAATCTATTTTTTTAATATGCTTAATATTTAAAAAAAGACATCACTATAAACATTAACATCTTTCGAAATTGTCTTTATTTATAGTAAAATTTTGCTAACAAAATGTTTTAATTAAATCTTGTGAATCTTGTTTGATATTATAGCTAATTTAACTTTTGTTTATGGTGAAATTAAGTTGTAAAAAGTCAATATATATAGTATATTGATTACATATAAGGTTTTTGTCTTTGGGAAAAGAAGTATTTTTGCTGAACAATTATTTTTATACAATATCCCCTAGATTTCAGACAGTCAGGATTATTTGTTTATAAGTAAGATTTTGACTTTATATATTTGACCTATAT
>NW_015648580.1:289509-314516 GCF_001515625.1 Sinocyclocheilus rhinocerous
GCAAAACCTATAAGAAAGGGCTTTATATAGACCTCAACACGTGTTCTAGGTCACTGTGGTATAGCACTTACCGATCTAATCTCTCAGACTGATGGCAACGGGTTGATCTCCTCCGGTTTGAAAGGCGAACATGAGTTTAAAGCCTGCCATTGAATACAGAGCTCAACCTTTATTTTGCCAAACTTGTGTTAAACTGGAATAATCCTCCCGATGACCCTCGATGACCTGGTTCTCAATGTCAGCAAATCATGTGCTGACATGGAAACAGAGAAGAATCCCAGGTATGAACACGTTTCGGAAGTTGCTCAGTGTGGGTGTTTTGTCTGTGTCCACAGATGTGTGGCTGAAGGAGTGCTGGAGACGTTGCCCTCAAAGGAAACATATTAAGCCTAGCCTTAGCTATAAAACAAAGGAATGCATGTTGGGACGATGCAAGAGCCTGCAAACACGTTTACAAACATAGTTCATTTATCTAAAAGAATAAAAACACATTTTCATAGCATTTTCACTTTCAATTTTCAAAGTTATTTGCCATGATTGTTATACATGCAATATTTCCAGAGCATTTAACTGACTAACTAACTAATTAACCAACTAACTAAATACACTGAAAAACAAACTGTATAAATAAGGCACAATGTACTGTATTAATATGAAGGAATCATCTGTGTTTATTTTCACAGGTGTTTTACCTGCATTTTGAATTTTGCTCTTCATTGCAGTGTTTTTTTTTTTTTATGGTTAACTGAAATGTTTGTAAGATTACTAGATAATGTCCTTTTTCATTTTATTGTTTATTTTTTTAAACTGTGTAATGGAAATTAAAATAAAAAATAACTTATACTCAGTGTAAAAAATTATAGGATGAACTTTAATGAGATGATTTAACTAACATTTCCATTAATTTGAACAGTATTTTATGACATTCAACAAGACGAGATTTTAAAAATGAGTTGAAATTTAAGGTGAAATTTAACTTAAGCTTTTAATTTGAAGGTGATTTTTTAATATTGCTAAAAAAAATTTGAAATAGTAAATATTAGTGTTATTAATAATATATAATTTTTAAAATTAAGTATTAATTGTATTTTTACATTTTTATGTACACAAATATTTCCAAAGCATCAATATAAAAAAATGAAACAAAAAAAGTAATTGAAATATACAATATTGAGTAAAATGCAAAATATTAAATTAAACAAAATCAACAATCAATAATGGCCATTACACAATAAAATACAACATTAAATGAAATAAAACAAGATATTAAAAAAACAGTAAAAATATTGTACTGTAGATCTATTGATATACAGCAATACTACTACCTATAGATATATTACTATACTTAGCTAACCAGAGCAGTAAATGTTGATTTCCGATACTTTGAATACTAAAGATCTCTCTACAGTGTAAAGGACGTGCAGTAATTTTTACAGTTCAACAAAAGACCATCTCAAGATTCCACAAAGAAAATGTAGTATTTTTTTATTTATTTAATTTATTAATGTAAAAATCCATGTATCTATCTTATCTTTGGTGAGATAATGTCAAATACAAGATGCTAAAAACAATTTGAAGATGAGATAGTGTTAGACAGGCTCACAAAGACCAATTAGATTCACTACCACACCCATCGTCTGAAAGAAGATGAGCTTTAACATATGAGCGTATAGGAGCAATTATCTCTGCCTATAGCCTGTTTCTAATCGTGCGCTCCACACATGAGTTTGGTGTCAGTTGTAAAAGAACAACATGAGAATGTCTGGGTGTTGCTGGGGCTCCTTGAATTATCTCCACCTCCATAAAAATGAATGGATAGTCCCTGAGGCCTCTCCCATAGTATCTCACATCCAAACAATTGCTGCAGTCCCGTGCTTTATCAGTTCAGGATGGTGAGTTTGTTTCCTATCACAATAGGTTTGTATTAAATTTCACCATTTTTGTAGGACAAATTATTTTCACAAACAATGTGACTGCACACCAGGCAGGAAAAGATTAAACAGAACTCTTCCATGTGGGTTTGTTACCCAACAAAATGACAGAAAAACCCTTGAGGTAGTAGAATTATGCAGTTGTTGATAAACCGCTTGAAATGTATACTTGTTTTTCTTTCGGTCTTTTTCAGTTGTGAATGGTTTCCCCATTTAACCTTTCTCCTACAGGCATCATATTTCATCATAGCAAACAAGGAGTAGTGAGGCACAAAAACAGTGAAAGTGCTTTTAAGGCAGATAACAGCCGATGGCAAGTTCCCACACATGGGGTGTATTATGAAGTAAGCAAATAAATTCACAGCTGTGTTAGTAAAATCAATTATATAAATAATAAATGATAAATGACACTTCTTTAAAGGAACACTCCACTATTTTTGAAAATAGGCTCATTTTCCAACTCCCCTAGAGTTAAACAGTTGAGTTTTACCGTTTTCGAATCCATTCAGCCGTTCTCCGGGTCTGGCGGCAGCACTTTTAGCTGTAGCTTAGCATAGATCATTGAATCTGATTAGATATGCTAAGCTACAGCTAAAAGTGCTACCGCCAGAACCCGGAGATCGGCTGAATGGATTCGAAAACGGTAAAACTCAACTTTTTAACTATTTTCAAAAAATAGTGGAGTGTTCCTTTAAGGTTCATGCACTTTTTAAAGGATATACTAACAGCAGTTTGGACTGCAGTGCTCAGAATGGCACAGCATTAGACATGAGCTACTTGGGACTTAATTACATTTTTAAAATGTTTTGACGTCTTCTGATGCGATTTCATCCCATATTTCATTTGACAGACTTTGCCTGTCTGAGTCTACAACCTCACACTTGTATAATTAAATACATACAGCTATATAATTACACCCAATAGATTACTCAGCCCCAGTAACCCCGTGTAAAAACAGGAAAAAGCATGAAATGTCACAATCAGATTTTTATTTTTAGAAAGAGATATGCCAAAAGACAAGATGTAATATTTATATGTTATTCATCGCAAAACAACCACAAGGAAAGGGTTTCTCACAGTGTCATTATCAGTTTATCCAACCATAACTCTTCAGGGAAACATACCTGTACCTGATAGCACACTCATAAAAAGCAAGCCAGAACAATGATCAATAGGCAGATCCATGGACAGAGAGGTTTTGTCAAGGATTTTTGAGTGTGCGGGACAAAAAAAAAAGATAATAATAATAATAATAATAAGATAAAAATAAAATAAAAAATACAATGTTCAACTCCTCTGTCTTGCTTAAGCTCATTTTATATCTAGCATTTTATGTACAGTATTCTAGGGACAATTAAATAAAATTTACATACAAAACTCACATTTAATAAAGCTTTTATTAATATTTTGAATCAGTTTTTATTTTTATATTTTCCTTTCTTTTAAGATTTAAGATTTAGTAATTTTGTTGTGTGTTTTTGTACATATTTTAGTAGATGTCAAGTTAAAATGAAAAATGTTACTAGCTGAAAAAATATTTCAGTTAACGTTTATTTAATTTCAAGCTTTCATTTTAGTTTCAGATAACTATTACCCTGGAAACTGAAATTATATTTCATCACAATCATGTTCTTCACTGTTATATTCTTAAAAAATTACATTAATATAAAATATCTACTTATTAGGGCAAAATTATTGGTCATGATGCACTGGGCAGTTAGAGTAAAGAATAAAAATGGATTATTGTTAATAATAAATATTGTAAAATAAATATTGTTAGAGTTAATGGTTATGTTTATTTAAAAATAAGTTTGAATAATCATAGATTTTAAAATGTTATATTTATTCAGTAGATTTTCTAATTCTAAGATGTAAAGGATAAAACAACAATAAAATCTAGACATAAAAGGCAACTGGTAACACTTTACAATAAAGTGTCATTGTTAATGTGTTAACGTGTACTAACAATGAACAATACATTTGTTACAGTATTTATTCGTTTTTGTTAATGTCAGTTAATGAAAATACAGTTATTCATTGTTTGTTCATGTTAGTTCACAGTGCACTAACTAATGTTAACAAATACAACTTGATTTTACAATACAACATTTGAATAATGTATTAGTAAATGCTGAAGTTAACATTAACTAAGATCAATAAATGCTGTAGAAGTATTGATCATGCTTAGTTCATGCTAACTAATACAGTTAACTGCTGTTAACTAGTGAATCTTATTGTAAAGTGTTACCAATCAATTCTTGTTTCTGTATTTGAACAAATATCTATACAAACTTTCCTTTCAGTGTCCAATACACAAATGTACATATACACTGTAAAAAATGACCGTGAATTTAACGGTAAAAGACTGTAAAAATGCTACAGTAAAATCCTGTTAAATGGTTAACGGTAAATTCCCCTACAATATACAGTGAAAAACTGTATTGGACATTACATGTATTGGACATTAATTTTACGGCAGTATACCATTTTTGGAAGTGAAAAAGACTGTATAATTTACAGTGAATAACATTTTACAGTGTACACTACACTGACATCATACACATTTGCTCTAGACAAAAGGAATTTCACACTGACTATGTCATATAACACAAAGTAGCCAATTAGCAATTAGTCCTAAAATACTTCAAATTGTCTGCATGGTCTTCAGCTTTGTTCTTAGCTCGCTCTGAAGTGGAGTATAAATGGTTCTTTGTGGTCGTCATTTAGGGGTGAAGCCAAAAAGTAAAGAGTGAACTTAGTTTTACCTTCCTGACGATATGCTTGACCTCGAGACCATCTCCAACCTTTGACATTTGACCATCCCATGGGGCACTAATAATGATGACTAAATAATCTGCTAAAAAGCACACCTGGTGACTATATGCTTCATAAAAGACCAGTTAGGCATTCAAAGAAAAAAGAATGCACAAAAACAAGGGGATCTTTTTGTATCACTCATTTGGTTTTTCAGATCTTTGGTTTTCTAAATATGTGAAGTTTTGTAGACTGCAAGACAAAAAAAAACTCACTTTTTTTTTTCAAAAACTCACATTTTTAACCCATCAAAGGCCAAAGATCCCACCTTACACCTCAAAGCTCAAAAGTAAACACACGTAGTGTTGGTTTTTGCTCACGCAATCACCAATGTGATCAGGTAAACCAATTCAATAAATGAGTCATGGTGAATATAAAAATACCTGTACTTACATGTTTTATGTGACTTTTTTATTATTTCGTTTAAAATGTTTGTTAACAATGCATCTGCCAACTATATAATTGTGGATTTGGTCATAATTGCTCATACCCAGGGCTACAATAAATCTGTGCTTACTGACGTTCAAACATTTAAAATCAGAAGGAAAGCTCGCTCAATGAGGAATTCCCACGCTTGAATTAACCCACCACGTCCTCAGAGTAACAAAAGAGCTAAATCATGTCATACTGCTTCCCTTTAGATGGGCTGCCTTCTTTGTTGACAAAGGCATGCAAAATAGTATTTACAGATGGAAGAGCGGGATCTGGCTCTCCAGCATACAGGCTTCCCTTTTGAGAGCCGTTTTAGGGCCATGAGAAAACATCTGAGCTCAAGTGTGTGGCGCTTGTACCATGATCCACATCCCTCCCTCCCTCCCTCCCTCCAGGACCACATTGCTGGAGTCTTTCACAGCAGCCTGTGGATTTGGGAAGCAGATGCTCACAAAGACGCCACTGCTGTGAGGTCGTATAGAGGATGTGATATGCATGTCATGTTCAGCTCCCTGCCGTCCCATTCTCTGAAAGGACAGTCCGATGAGTATATGTGGCATTTGTTTGCACTGTCAGACTTCTTGAGGTCCTGTGGTAAATATGCACTAAACTCTCACATCTCTGAGACTAGGATCCGCTGTGCATCTGATCTTGTGGGACTGACCTTTGCCCTTAACTGCAACTGTAAAACTGTAGCTTGATCTGGAAATGTTTGCAAAGATACACAGATTGTGCTCAGTAAGTCGATAAGGTGTAAGGTCTTGTAAAGGCTATAAAATGTTATTCTGTTCTTCTTACATATGTGTACAAACTGTAGTAATAACAGTAAATTATGCATAATTACATACAACTAACCCAAATCCTAACCCTATAGTGCATGTTGTTAAAATATTACACAGTACTTAAATATGTAATTACAGTGTAATAAAGACACCATTAAAAAAAGTGTAACCCAGATTTGTTCTTCATATAAAGAATGTTCTGCACTCTCAGAAAAACTTACAAAAACTGTCACCAGGGCAACACCTTTTCAAATGTACCTAATTTACCCCTAAAGGGTGCATATTAGAAACTTAAAGATACATGTTATAACCTAAATAGTACATATTAGTACCTAAATAGTACATATTACAGTAATTAGTCAATTGGTCAAAACCATATAAAAGCTTGGAGAAAAATGTAATGTAAATCAATTTTTGTTGGGTTTTATAATAATAATTTATAATATTATTATTATTTTTTGTACATGTAAA
The DNA here is from genome assembly GCF_001515625.1 of Sinocyclocheilus rhinocerous. NCBI lineage: Eukaryota > Metazoa > Chordata > Actinopteri > Cypriniformes > Cyprinidae > Sinocyclocheilus > Sinocyclocheilus rhinocerous. The sequence continues at coordinate 295,940 of NW_015648580.1, forward strand.
CACTCAACACTGTTTATGGGCCAATTCGCAGTAAAAATGTGCAGTAATATATATATATATATATATATATATATATAATTCCACATCATTGCACAACTTCTCAGTTGTTCTCCATCTGTGGTCTGATGTTATGATGCTATTCCCTTCAAGAGGGTCAAGTTTGGGTAACTGGATGCGCTTCAGTCAAATTATAGTTCAGCTGTTAAAGCTTAAAATGTGTTGGATGTGGTGTTTTAATAGTGTCATGTGAAGCAGCAGTCTTCAGTGAATAATGGCCTACATTTGGTCTGTTCCTCACATTAACTGGCTTTAGAAGACTTGGAATATACATGAGTCACTTTTAAGGTACTTTTCATTTGGGTTTCATTTCATGAAATTTTTCATTTTCAATTCATTAATGGTGGAATTTTTAGTTTTGTTTGAACTGGTCTTTTAATGGATTTGAACAAATTATGCATAAAATATCCCAGATGCTTATGACCAAATGGCAGTAACTATCTAAAATATGTCTCCATGACTCTTTATAGTTTGTGTTGTTTCTTCTTTGTTTTCTTGTCATGAAAAAACAGTCAAGATCCATGCTGAGATTTTGATCCGGACAGCGGAATATCCAGCTTGGAAAATGTCACTCATCTGGCTCCTCTGTGTCAGCTATTACTGAAGCACAGTAGGACCCCACAGACAGTGACACCACACAGGAAGAGCTCCAAAACATCCACTGGGACCAGAGGAAGTGGAGACGAAAGAACAGATGCTGTGAGGGCTTCAAAACCATGGAGCTAAAAGCAGTCAATTGTAAGAAATCACAGATGATTTTAACTGCATGATTTTAACTGGAAGATTTATCTCTGTACATTAAGCTTCAATACATGGTTTTAGATGACATATGTAAGATTCCAGCTGTTAAGAATATGAGAATAATAACTTTACTGCAATGTAAAATACTTCTTGTCAACATAATTCACAACTAAAACTAGTTGGTTGTCAACGAGCAATTCGTCATCATGAGAACACCCCTATCACCTATATAATACCATGCAACTGTAAAAATGTCAAGCAAACATACACGGAGAGGCGAAAAAAGGAATAGTGAAAGAATACAAATTGAGTCATTTAGTTTCAATAGCTGAACAATCAAAGTGAAAAGTTGAATCTGAGGTTGCGTTTACACTTGGATAAGGATCTGGATAACCGATCAGATCTCTCTTTCCCGCGCAATATTTAAATAAGTCATCTGACCGTTTGGGATATTATCATCATCATTTGAGTCAAAAAGTTACATTTAAAAAATGTATTTCATAATGTTGTTTTAGATTGTATGTTAAGAACAGCAACGAGACGATGCATGAACTCCATAAGTTGAGTGTAAAACCTGATGATACAGTTAAACAGAGCACTTCTTATTCATGTGAGGCCATAATTCCTTTCAAAAGAGATTTTAAAAAATCCTTTAAAAAGCCACACAAAAATTGAAAACTTTTGCCACAAAATGTATCCGCACACTCTCATACTATGTGCACTGTCTAAAGAGTAAGCAAAAAAAACACGTGAATTGCCTACGATTTTACATTTTCCCCAATAAATCTCCTGTGTCTTTGTGTCTTCCTCAGATAACAGCCATAACCACAATATCTGTGGGTGTGCTGCTTGTTCAAAGATATTAGCAGCTCGCTTAATGTTCACAGATGCTAGATAGCCACGTACGTCTGCCTGTACTGTGTATAACGTCCAGCAATCAAATATTTCCAATCATTTCATTAAGGCAAAGAGCCATTTTGAAGAGATACTTTTGATAATTGTTTTCGGGTATATCCAAGTGAAACAGGAAATTCAAAGAAAAAAAAAACATAGGACAGGACTTGTTTAAATAAGTGTTTATGAAAAAGGACATTTGTTTCAAAGGAAGAGCAAGTTATTCCAAATGCAGATAAAAAATTGGAATAACGTGCTCTTTTTAAGGCCAGTAACGTGCAAGAAAGTCTTGTGAATATTTAGATTTTTAAACGTTTACTGTAAATGTGTGTTTGTTTATCAAAAGTTATTCAAATGCTATTAAAACCTACTAACTCACACAACATCTCAGATGTTCTCCTTTCAGAAGTGCGTTCAATTATGTCTCTGATTCCGCGTCTGACCTGAAACATCATTAGGTCCAGGGAAGTTGTGTTCACACTAAAGTGAAGTAAATCTCAAGCTTAAATAATTGCCACTTGTCACATTAAAACAAAAGGAGTGCTGGTGTCTCATTTTCAGGAAGACTGGAATTTCTGAGAGTGTGTGCTGGATGCATTAGATCAAGTAAGATAACTCAGCTTATTTGATTGTCATGCATGTAGGTAGCAATAGTTTAAAACCTTAATTAGTTAATAAATGAATTCCGTTCTGTCTTGAATCTAAGATATATAAATCTAGAGAGCATCCAAACCTCAAAATCACCTCCACAGGCTCAGCAGCTACAAGATACTAGAATATACAGTTTTAGAGCCACAGCGCCTATATGCTCCTAAATCTCTGCATGGAGAATCTACATCAGCATTGTGTTATCTGGACTGTTTCATCTTTCAAGGGGAGATCTGGCAATGTAGGGTAAATGTGGAATTGCACCATTAAAACCCTACAGTCTCAATGAAACCCGCTGGAATATGTACATGAAAGAGAATGTGCCATACAGAGCATGGAATTGTGCTCATTTCAATCCAAAGTTGTGAGTTAAACTTTGGGATATCGCATTAAACATTTTCAGGTTTTCATACTATGTGTTTAGGAGAACAGTATCTTAAGTTTTGGGGAAACTGGTGCAAAGTATCAGCAATAAATAATAAAAAGTTACTGCATCTGGGGAAGCCTGTGAATCCTTTTCCTGTATAAATGATTTGCGCTTCAGAACACAGAGAAGAATATATAATAACAATAACAAACGCTGTCATGTTATCGTGTGTTCAGAGACAGATGCCTGATATTTGGAAATGTAATTGCATGAGACAGTTCTGGTAAGAAATTATACCAAATTATTTTGATGACAGAAGCTCAGGCATTCTATAAATTAAATATAAATCTATTGTTTTTTCAATGAAATAAAAAATATCTGCCTTAATTATTTATACGTGCATGTTAAGATTTTATGAACATCTTGGCTTTTTTATTCAGCGTTTTTATGCAATATCACAACATTTGTATAAAAATAAGTGGACAGTGACAAAGTTTGCCCATTAAGGCAAAGTCACATGAGATTTTCATGTGCATCCAGGGATTTATTCAGTTTAGAAATAGAGTGTTTCCATCAGAGTTTATGCGCATTTTCTTATAAAATTTAAAAATAATAAAAATCTGCCTTGATTGAGTGCTACATTTTTATGCACATTTTACTGTATGTGCATCTTGGTGTTTCCATTTTTTTAATGCAATATTGCAAAATTTGCATAAAAATATGTGCACGCTAACTATATGTGGGGATGGTCATTAGTCATTATGACAACTGCATGGATGATAATTAATGTGATTTATGTAACCAATTTTCAGAGAAGCCTTTATTTTACACCTGTTGCGTTAACGCTGGGAGGAATAAAGTAGTTCTCCACCTTGAGTTTTACAAGGTAACACCCATTTAGTGCAAACAAAGCCTGGAACATTAAGAATGTCAACCAACAGCCCCAAACTGATTTGTCTAGTTTCTGATATCAAACTGAAGCTATAAATCACTCAAGAATAAATAAAAGAGAAAACCTCAGCCTTGTGCAGTTCATCGGGTGCAGTGAGGATGTTGAATCTGACAGTTGGAAAGCTTATGGATCTTACAGGGCACCTGTGGACATGCGCAAATCAGAGCTCAGAGTTTATTTAAATATATACATGTATACATACAGTATATATAAAATTTATTTTCTTTGCATTTTTGTCTTGTTTTCCAGTACAAATATCTTCTTACATAAAAACACATTTACTTGAGAAGCAAAAAGACTTGAAATATTAACTCTTGGGGTTTTTTTTTTTAAATCAAAAAATGATCATTGTGTATTTTCTGTATTGCTGTGTTTACTTTGAGTTTAAGAGCTGACTGACATGATAAAACACACACATATCTCACCAGATTCAATCAATCGATGTATGAAAAATCTAATGCAATGTATGAAAGGAGATCATAACTGTATTATACAACAGGTAGCTGGAGAGATGGGATGGACATACATTTTGTGTATATGTCAAACATCTCTTAGTTTAGCAGACTGTTTATTGTGCTGCTGCAGTCTCTGATTCGGACAGGATCATCTGATTGTGTTTCTCTGATCAAAGCCATGTGCTCTTATCACAGAGCAGTCAGGCTTCAGCTGAGGGCTGGATAAAGTGAGAAGGATCTTTCAGCATTGGCTGTAGGGCATGTCTTGCGCTCTCTTTGAAATTCTAGAGAGCAATGTGGTTTTGGTCCAGTGCTCTAAGCATGACATGCATGCCTCCTAAAAATTTTTTTTTACTGTATCTCATTTTAAAGGGCCCCAAAATCAGCTGACAATTTTCTTTGTATGATGAGAAAATGACCAGATACAATATCTCGAATGGCCCTTCTCTTAGTTTTGAGAAGTTATTATACTGGATAGTACACTACCATTCCAAAGTTTGGAGTCAGTGTCACATGTTCTCTGTTTTGCATCTTGTGTTGAACTTTTATGTTGAAGCTCTGATCTTTTAGTTTCCTGTTCTAGACTTGTAGTCTATTGTAGTTTCTATTAGCTCCTTGATTGTTCTCACCTGTGTCTTGTTTCCCTGACTGTGTGTATTTAAGCAATGTGTTTCCAGTGTTCATTGTCTGGTCTTATCATTGCATGTTTGTTTTTTTTGGGGGGGGGGGTGTAACAACTAATGCTTAAAAAAAACAAAAAGAAAAATTAAAACCAAATTAAACTAAAGAAAAGCAAACTAACTCTATGACAGTAGATGGTGCTAATAGAAAAGCAGTAGCATTATCCTGGTACACAAATCGCCTTTCTACTTCTGAAACCTGCTTGTAAAGGAGATGAAAGTGAAACAGTATTTGCCTGTTTTTAAAAAGCAGTTGAGATTTTTCTATTTGCTATGGTTTTTCAAATAACACCAAGCACAATAGTAAAGAGACAAGAAAGCCAGTTCCAGATTCGTCCTCTGCTGTTCACTGTTGCTTTGCAAATTGCTCTGTTCGTAAATGCCACCAAGTCATAGTTTTATGTAACATCAGTGGCTCTGGGCATGTGACCAAAAGCACAAATCGTATTGGTTTATTCGCAATGCAGTGTAAAAGAGTTTAGAACACCTCATGGTTTAAAGAAATAAAGAAATAAAAATAATTTCCCATACAAGTGTGCTGCACATTTCCTAAAGAGGGAAGTCAAAACATTTTGATCACCTGCTGGTAGCTGGCTGCAGTATTGTGTTCACTGAGCAAACTAACCTGTTAACTAGGCAAGTGAGTGCAATTCATGAGTGTTTCATGAACGTACAGCCCTGCTGGCAGTCAGCCACAGCCTCTCAAACATTCAGAAGTTTTTACCTGCGCATGAGTGCTCTTAGTGAAAATGTCTCATCATTATATCTCATCATATAGGCCTATTACTCAAAATATTGCTGACAGTTGTAGGGTCTGGATATTGACATGGTTAAAAAAGGATACAGAATTTTTTAACACACATTATTTTTCATATCATGAACTAAAAATTATTCTTAAGCACTTATTAATTTAGGTTAATCAAAGTAATTTATAAATACACTACTGTTCATTATTAATTCCTTAATAACTCTTTATAGTGTTTATAGATCTTAAAAGGGTTAGTTCACCCAAAAATTTAAATTGTGTTCCGAAGATGAACGAAGGTTTTACGGCTTTGGAATGACGTTAGGGTGAGTAATTACAGAATTTTCATTTTTGGGTGAACTAACCCTTTAACAATTGAAAGTCAAGGCCCATCTTTATTCCTGATCCTCTTATTGTGTTTATTACAGAGTACAAGGTCAGTTCCAGCATTGGCTGAAGTGTTGAGGAGTAAAAGTGTAAATGCTACTAAGCTAACTACATTTTTTCAGCAGTAGAGGTGCAGCGTGACAAATTGCTAAATGACTCACATTTTGTGCCATACAGCTCTGATTGTGAAAATAAATTATCTAATACTTCATTGGTTAAAATGTACATATTTAAATTATATTGGATAGTACACCATTCAAAGATTTGGGGTCAAAATATTCTTTTTTTTAGATACATTAATACCAATATTCAGCAAATGGATTACTAGTGAAAGTAGAGACATTTCTAATAAATGCTGTTCTTGTCAACTTTCGATTCATTCATGATTCCTAAAGGATCATGTGACACTGAAGACTGGAGTATAAATTTAGCTTTGCCATCACATGATAAAAATACTTTTTTAAATATATTAAAATAGAAAATAGTAATTTTAAATTGCAATACGTCTTGGTTAGTAATAACAAACTTTAAATATATATAAAAACAAAATCTTTCTGATTTCAAAAATTTGAATGGTATTGTATAAATCTACATAAAAGCTATACTGCCCTGCTGAATAGCTTCAGTGTTAGCCACATTTTGTTAGTAGCTTGTAGAAATATTTCAAATTGGTAGCTTGACTGTAGCTTACCTACTTTAAATTACTGGCGTGTACTTTAGGAAGATACAGTTTCAAAGTACTGCAGTTTTCCCAACACTTTCTCTCTGCATGACACAGAACTTCAACCCCTGTGGCACAACTGTCACAGAGGAATTTCACACACATCAAATCAATCCATAACTGTCTGTGTGTGTGTGTGTGTGTGTGTGCCTACTTAACCATATTTTGGGGACAAATTTGTACCCAAAAGTGAGCAAAACCTGACAAAATCGCCAAAAAAACTCAATTTGGGGACGTCCTCATTTGTAAAACTGGTATAAAAATAAAGTAAACAAAGTTTTTTTTTTTTTATTGTAAAAATGCAGAAAGTTTTCTGTGAGGAGTAGGATTAGGAGTAGGTGTGGGTTTAGGTGTGTGTGTGTGTGTGTGTGTGTGTGTCCTTGTAAATTACTGTACAAACTTCATGGCAAACCTACTGTCAGTTTTAGATTACTGTGGTCTGAATGTTAATGCAAAAGAATTAAATTTTTATGCCACCACCATAGAAAGTTATAAGCCACACCTTTCTCTCAGATATTTAGGTTACTGGTTGATCAAGTCATTTTCTTAATCAAACAATTACTTTTTTTCACCAGTGGCTGACTGTAAACCAAGTGAGGAAGAGAAGACTGAATTGAGGAGAAAGCTCCAGGTCTGGTTTCCTGACCTCAAAAGTAAGAACATCAGCCTGGGCCACAACCACATAAACTGTGAGGACCATGCCTTTCCCTCAGACAGAACGCTGGTTGATCAAATTAGGTTTTTAGTAACATTTCCTTTTTTCACCAGTGCCTGACTATAAACCAAGTGAGGAAGAGAAGGCTAAATTCATAAGAAAGCTTCAGTCTGGTTTCCTGACCGGACAGAAGAACACCTGACAGCACCCAAACCTGAGAAAAAATACCTCTACTTCTTTTATCTCTACCTTTCCATTTATATATTTTTTCTTTCTATCCTGTATTGTATCATTTCTGTTATTTTATCATATTATGCTTTCATGTGTGTTTTTAACACACTTAAGTACAGTTTTACTTTAAAGGGATAGTTCACCCAAAAATGAAAATTTGACTTAATTTGGTTTTGTTTGTGTATGTTTTTTTTTACGCTCAAAGTGATTCCCATTCACTTATATTATATGACTGATAGACTGCAACTGTTTGAGTTAAAAATCTTCGTTTGTGTTCTACTGAAGAAACAAAGTCACCTACATCTTGGATGCCCTGGGGGTAAGCAGATAAACATCAAATTTTCATTTTTGGGTGAACTATCCCTTTAACATACATTTTAAATCATTCTTTTAATATTTTTTTTCATACTTTAAAGAAGCACTCTAACATAATTGATTACTTGTATTGTGCTATTCACTATTACATTTAAAATTATTATATTTTATAATATATAGTCCCCCTGAACTGGGTCAAAAAAGCATTCTAAAGTTCAGTTGACTGAAATTAAAATAAATTTAAATATAACATTTTTATTTATTTTCAATTAACATGCAATTAAGTTTTGAAAACATTTTGTTCAGTTAACACTTAAAGGTGACATATCATGAAAATCTGACTTTTCCAGGTTTTAAGTGCTATAATCATGTCCCCGGTGCATCTACCAACAAGAAAACGTGAAAAAGATTATCCTTCACAGACATAACATTCTTTTAAAGCATATTCTTTTTGTAGCAATACTCTTTTTTTTATCATATTTCCCTGTCCAAGGAATAAATAAATAAAAATAAGTAAATAAATACTTTTTACTTTTTACATTTCTATCCTATGCCCGCTTTCCCATGAATTGACAAGGCTTTATAGAACCCATTCAATATGACTATACAACAACAACAATACTACTACTACTACTACAACTAATAATAATAATAATCAAATCTTTTGGAAATATGGATGAGGTGCTGCTGTGTTCCTGGGGCAATGTCTGCAACTTCTAGTCCAATAATTCTTTTAAAGCATATTCTTTTTGTAGCAATACTCTTTTTTATCATATTTCCCTGTCCAAGCAATAAATAAAAAAAAATAAGTAAATAAATACTTTTTACTTTTTACATTTCTATCCTATGCCCGCTTTCCCGTGAATTGACAAGGCTTTATAGAACCCATTCAATATGACTATACAACAACAATACTACTACTACTACTACAACTAATAATAATAATAATCAAATCTTTTGGAAATATGGACGAGGTGCTGCTGTGTTCCTGGGGGAATTTCTGCAACTTCTAGTCCAATAAACTTAGAAATGACTTTATAACCTTTTCAACATCTTTTCTCTGCAGTTCTGGAATTTCCTTTAATTGTGCCATTATTAAGACGTTTTGAGGTGAGCAGCTGGATGGAAAGCTGGATCCATATGCAGTATGGAAAGCATATACAGCATGCCCAATTTAAACTCAAGTGGACTTTACTTTTTTCAATAACATTTCACAATTTGCCAACAGAACATTAACATGATTTTCCCAACCTCTGCTCAATAGCCTCTTACCAGTGTTTCATTTACTAGCCAAACCAGGCACGCTTAATGAAAGTCTGTTGAGTCCACAGTCTTTTCTTAGACACAAGAGGCCAGTATCGTCTCAAGGGCACCACATCCTTCAGTTGCAGCATTTAGACCTTACTTTTCAGTATCGGGCATCTGTCTATGACCTACTTGACACCATCCTTTGTTATAGCATCTCTATTCAGCCTCCCAGTTTGAGTGGGATTAGGTCTAATGAAGGGCCTCTCCCATTGGCCACAGGTCAAATCAGCAGCCTGTTGTCCTACAGCCTGCAGGCAACTTAAAAACAGTATAATTATTTTTTTTCTTGGTGGTTTTGTCATGTTTAATTTTCGTTATATATATAATAATTAAAAGATACTTCAGATTCAAAGGCTGATTTCTTAAAATGAGATTCCAGGGTATATTGAGTAAGTAAATATATATTGGGTAAGATGCCCCTGGGGCAAGATGACCTCCCCACCTACATTTTTTTCTGTTGAACACAGGCCACACAAAATCTCATCTCAAAACTTCAGATGAATGACTAAGCTATTTCATCTGAATATCAACATTTGTGAGATTTAAGTCAGTCAAAGCAGTTTTGAGGTTGATTGTAGTTAATGGGGTTATTATTTAATATTTCCATGAATTAGATATACATCTTAGATATCTTCACTTTCATTAAAACCTATAGGTTAATTGGGTGAAATCATTAAATTTGCTTTCATAGGGTTGTTATTATGACATATCTTCAATTAAAATATGAGCAATTAAATATGTAAATATTCATATGCCTGTATATCAGTCATAGAATAAGTTTACCTTTCAGATAAATCTGTTTTACTGGGATTCTGCTTTGTCTATCATCTGTCAAAATACAATTTTAAATAGGTTAGTTGATTTAGTATTTTACATCAATGACACTTATATAAAAAATATATATAAAAAATATTAATAAGAATTATATAAAAAAATCATGCATGCATTCTGTAAATGTTTATCAGGGTGGGGGGAGGGACTTCTTGCATATGCATCATGCATAACTAAGATTAATAAACGCTTTAAAAGTATTTTTACTTATACATATACATATTGCATATCAGTACATATTACTGATATAGTTAACTGATGTTAACAAACGAACCCTTATTATAAAGTGTAACCAAATGAAAATCACTTTTTCATCCACATTTTTCCAAACATTTCCCAAACCTTTTATGACTTTCTTCATAAAACACAAACATTTTGAAGAATTGTAAAGCGTTTATCCCTTGCAATAACAACAAATTCAAACAATGGATTTATGGCATAAAATTATATATGTGTGTGTGTGTGTGTGTGTGTGTGTGTGTAATCCATAAAACTATGAATTCATTAGAATCTTGAAATCTCTAAATCATGCAGTTTATTGTAACCGCATGGAAAAGAGTGACAAGTACAATCCTCAAAATTTCTTGTTTTGCATTCCACAAAAGAAAAAAAAGTCATAGCTTTTTGGAATGAGAGTGAGTAAATGCTGACAGAATTATTAGTTTGGAGTGAGTAATTAATTAAATTAGAATCACTGGTTTAGTAATAAAGAAAGAAAATGTGTTTAAGATTGAGTCTTAAATGAATAGCTGCATTACTGCAGACAAAACACCAAAAACTGTGGGGAAAAACAGTAAAATATTATTGTCCCTCCCCTTGCCAGAATAAACCTCTTCATATGCTATCTAATTTCATATTTATCTTAAGGGCAGCATATCTTGAATCAGACTGGGTCTGAGTAGGAGGCTTGTTCATTTTATGCATTACTGCATCAGAACGGCTCTCCATGCCCTCCAGATACAACACACAGACAATACTGAGGCTGACTCACTGTGTGCTTTGAGCCAATCTGATGAGAAAGATTTCTTTGGGGTTTTTCTGCAATGTGGGCCCCACATACTCCTAACGCATTGTGTCAAGCCTAAGTGTGATTCTTTTCATTTCAGAGATGGATGCACAGACGGTGTGTGTGTGTATGAGTGTGTTCTTAACAATTAAGTGACTGTGTAAGTGAGGGAGTCTATTCAATAACAGAGCAGTCGTGAATTATCTATTGAGAAAACAGAGAGTCTAGACAGATCAAGATGAATTCATACCACAACATCTGAATATCAACATTTGTGAGATTTAAGTCAGTCAAAGCAGTTTTGAGGTTGATTGTAGTTAATGGGGTTATTATTTAATATTTCCATGAATTAGATATACATCTTAGATATCTTCACTTTCATTAAAACCTATAGGTTAATTGGGTGAAATCATTAAATTTGCTTTCATAGGGTTGTTATTATGACATATCTTCAATTAAAATATGAGCAATTAAATATGTAAATATTCATATGCCTGTATATCAGTCATAGAATAAGTTTACCTTTCAGATAAATCTGTTTTACTGGGATTCTGCTTTGTCTATCATCTGTCAAAATACAATTTTAAATAGGTTAGTTGATTTAGTATTTTACATCAATGACACTTATATAAAAAATATATATAAAAAATATTAATAAGAATTATATAAAAAAATCATGCATGCATTCTGTAAATGTTTATCAGGGTGGGGGGAGGGACTTCTTGCATATGCATCATGCATAACTAAGATTAATAAACGCTTTAAAAGTATTTTTACTTATACATATACATATTGCATATCAGTACATATTACTGATATAGTTAACTGATGTTAACAAACGAACCCTTATTATAAAGTGTAACCAAATGAAAATCACTTTTTCATCCACATTGTTCCAAACATTTCCCAAACCTTTTATGACTTTCTTCATAAAACACAAACATTTTGAAGAATTGTAAAGCGTTTATCCCTTGCAATAACAACAAATTCAAACAATGGATTTATGGCATAAAATTATATATGTGTGTGTGTGTGTGTGTGTGTGTGTGTGTAATCCATAAAACTATGAATTCATTAGAATCTTGAAATCTCTAAATCATGCAGTTTATTGTAACCGCATGGAAAAGAGTGACAAGTACAATCCTCAAAATTTCTTGTTTTGCATTCCACAAAAGAAAAAAAAGTCATAGCTTTTTGGAATGAGAGTGAGTAAATGCTGACAGAATTATTAGTTTGGAGTGAGTAATTAATTAAATTAGAATCACTGGTTTAGTAATAAAGAAAGAAAATGTGTTTAAGATTGAGTCTTAAATGAATAGCTGCATTACTGCAGACAAAACACCAAAAACTGTGGGGAAAAACAGTAAAATATTATTGTCCCTCCCCTTGCCAGAATAAACCTCTTCATATGCTATCTAATTTCATATTTATCTTAAGGGCAGCATATCTTGAATCAGACTGGGTCTGAGTAGGAGGCTTGTTCATTTTATGCATTACTGCATCAGAACGGCTCTCCATGCCCTCCAGATACAACACACAGACAATACTGAGGCTGACTCACTGTGTGCTTTGAGCCAATCTGATGAGAAAGATTTCTTTGGGGTTTTTCTGCAATGTGGGCCCCACATACTCCTAACGCATTGTGTCAAGCCTAAGTGTGATTCTTTTCATTTCAGAGATGGATGCACAGACGGTGTGTGTGTGTATGAGTGTGTTCTTAACAATTAAGTGACTGTGTAAGTGAGGGAGTCTATTCAATAACAGAGCAGTCGTGAATTATCTATTGAGAAAACAGAGAGTCTAGACAGATCAAGATGAATTCATACCACAAATCATAACACAAGCCTTTGTTATTCACAAATAATATACTATATGATGTACCCTGAGATCTGTTTTCTATGGAAGTTTCTACCATGAAATGAAATGAAATGAAAATTAAATTTTAAATTAAATTAAATTAAATTGTGAATTTTGTATCCTACAATTTTGACTTTTTCTCATAATTATGAGTTTATATCTCACAATTTGGACATCTTTCTCGCATTTGTGAGTTTGTATCTCACAATGTGGACTTCTTCTCTCAAAGTTATAAAGTCAGTTATAAAGTTTATTATTTATAATAATAAGAGTTATAAAGTCAGAATCGCAAAATATAAACTTGATATCTCTCACTTTTGGGAAGAAAAGTTTGAATTGTGAAATATAAACTCGCAATTGAGAGAAAACAAAATCTGAATTGTAAGATAAAAAGTCACAATTACCTTTTTTTCCTTTTTTTTTTTTATTCCATGGTAGAATCAAATGTAAACTCAGAATTTTGAGGGGGAAAAGAAGTCAGAATTGCAACATACTGTATATAAGCTATATATATATATATATATATATATATATATATATATATAAACTCGCAATTGTGAGAAGAAAATGACAGAGTTCTGTTTATGTTTTATAATTTATATTATCTTAAAAGTCTGAATTGTGAGATCAAAAGTCACACTAACATTGTTTTTTGTTTTGTTTTTTTTCTTGGGTGGAAACAGGCTTCCACAGTTTTGTCTCTCTTAAATTTTTTTTTTCTTGCCAAGATTTTAAAAGCATATCCTGTGGAAGCAGAACAATGTTAGAGCACTGATGCTATCTGAGTAACAGAGGGATGCAGCTCTAGGCAGATGAAAGTCAGTATTGTGCGTGTTGTCCACGGGTCTGCTGCAGTGAAAAGCAGCTCTCAAAGGCTGAGAAAGTGAGCAGGCACTCGAGGCTGCCAAAGCCACCATGATTCCAGCACACCGAGCACTGCCTTTCAACACTCAAGTTTCTCATGGAAGTAAAGTTGAAAGAAGAAGAAGAAAATTCAAAACATCAAGGCCACAATGTCTAGTTCAGAAATCTATGAGAGCTCTAGACTACCTGTATTATCTAGATAAAATATCTAAGAAAACTGTGTAGACTGTGTAATAGATCTCGTATAAGCATAAATCCTTCTCAAAATACATAAAAACAGTCTAATTTCACTGAACTGGTGCTTTGAGATTTGAGCTTTTTGCATGTAAATTCAAACATAGAGACAGCTTTGTGTGTCCCTCCCGTGAGAGCATGTCCAAAAGGCCTTGACAACTCTCTAAGAGAATTTAGCCATCTAAAGCACTGAATAGAGTTTATTGAATGTCCTGCTTGACTCTGTGGACATCTGCTAAAGGATGAGGCGTGGACGACAGACAACGTCTCCCCTTACACATGTCAGACATTAACACTTGACCCTCAATCTGCTACACATGGATCTCATTTCACTCAGTGTAGTGTGTATGTGTGCAACACAACCTGCTGTGAGCTTACAGAGGAATACAGGCCTCAGATAACTACTACCTGAGCAGATTAACTTACCCTCCATTCACCGTGACACCGGATAGTGTTCACACATACAAAGTATGTGGCTACATGCAGTTTGCATGAACATTCTTGGGGTTTAATCAATGGAAGTAGTGCAGAATGTGCCAAAATTAATTTAATCTTTAAAGTTGTTCTGCTCAAGTAATAGTTTAAAAATGTCAAAAATGTAGTTCCAGCTTAATCAAAGATCAGCAGGTCCAGCAGATGAATTAAAAGGTTCAAATCATAAAGAATTGTATTTTTTGATCTTTGAAATACATTTTAATTTAAACAAGGTCATTGATTCTTTTAGTCTGACCTTTAAAGTTTGATTAGTGCATTTAAAGTCAGCATGAAGTAAAAATTCACCCTATATTTGTTTTCCAAATATATGCTATAGATCTTAGTGTCAACCTTGCATATGTTTCATTTACAAAATAAAATGTCAGAACTGGATCTGCCGGTCGGGCCAATTAATAGAACCAGGTCCCCACCTTTTTTTTTGTTTTTTTTTTTGTAAGCCCAAAATACAGAAGATCAGCCGAATACTTTAAGACAGTGTAACCCATTAAACTGTGGCAAAAGGAGCCTGTATGTAATGGTAAAGAGCAGGATCAAAATCAAAACGTATTTCAATCACGACAACTCGCTGAATAGTTTTAGCATGAAGCATACGTAAATCCCGTAGCATATCTAGACAGGTGGAGCTGGGGAAGATGGAGGGTCTCAGAGGAACTCTGAAGGACCAGCTTACAGCAAACAATGAACCAGACTATTTAATGTTGAGCAAGCAATCTCATTGGCTGCAGAATCAGAGGCCAGTGAGCATGTGTCATGTAGTAAATAATGTGATTCCTAGCAGATTGCATGTAAAGGATTAGTGTGTGCTATGACTGAAATCAGTAGCTAGATATTTTCTGTGTTAAAACACAGTAGACTACTTTTAATGGCAGTATTATTGTACTGTACTGTATTTTAATATATCACATTGGCAGAAATCCTGATTCTATCAGGATTTTTATTACTAGAGACAGTGACAAATTTAGTAATAGTAAAGCTTCTCTGTGGATTTTAAGTTTTTATAACCAGTTAAACCAAGTCAATATAATCAGCAGTGCAATTAAAAAGTAGGTTGCACTTTAATTTTGCCTAATGTGACTGGAAACTACACAGAGATTTGAGCATATGGACAACAGTCTTTTGATCCACTTTATTTAATGTGCCTTAGTCTGACTGAATAAGACAATAAGTGAAATATAAGACCATCATCTGCTGCAAATATGGCATCTGAATTTAATTAACTCCCTATGAACTCCCTGACCTGATTCCATACAAAAAGTTTCTGCTTAATCCTAGCTATCATCTCTGCTGATCCAGGATGGCTGGCACATTTATTAGTTTTTATGCCCTGGTTGCCTTTGGAAATATCAATCAAGAAAGGAGATTCCCTCCGTGTAAGGTGTTGGAAGAGAAATATGGCCACTTTAGCTCGCAGGTTTGAAATTGAATCCCATGTTTTAAAAGGGGGAATCCATTTAGCCATCATATTTCTGACTGCTATTTCTCTGAAGCACTGCCAGAATTCCCATTCCTAGTTACTTATGTATGTCGTATCCACAGAAGTACGCTTCGAGGTGACATAGATGGGCATTCCATCCATACAGCCTGAAGAAAGCTTTAAATGAGATACACAGTGTTATGAAAACACGACAATCTGTGCTGCTGTAAGCTGAACTAATTCAGAAACACTTAGAGCTCTTACAGCAAATGGTGCAAGTGAAGAGATATGTCAACAAGAACACAGTTAATAGTCATTGTGGATGGCTAAGTACACTCAGGAAAAGAGATAGAGTTCATTAACATGCAGTTCAAGTTGTCACAATGCCATTTATTGACACTAATTACCCTTTTGTATAATATTAGTATATTATCTAATGTAAAAAAAAAAAAAAAAGTATAGTACTACCACTACCACTAATAATAATAATAATAATAATTTACAATTTCTGGAATTAGGATCATCATACTGTACATGCATATGTGTTTGTTTACTTAATTTGATATTGGACTCAAATCCTGTAAACATACAGTGCCTTGTTATTGAGATTTAGACCTTGTGACAACTTTCCCATGTGGCTCAAACCAAAAGCTGAAATTATATGTCTCTAGAGATCTAAAAAATATGACATAAAACCCACAGCTTTACACATGACATGTACTGTAATCATGCAGACCTTGTGACAACTTTCCCATGTGGCTCAAACCAAAAGCTGAAATTATATGTCTCTAGAGATCTAAAAAATATTACATAAAACCCACAGCTTTACACATGACATGTACTGTAATCATGCAGAGACAGGTACACATTAAATAAACATGATTCACGGTTTTCTACCATTGTACTTGGTGACAGAGATAAGAACTGCTACAATTTCACTCAAGTTTTCCAACACAGGAAACTAACAAGGCATAAGCTAATGAATGTTGCATAACATTGCATTTGGAACGGTAAACATTTCGACTGTGCACCCACACAAGTGGTCTGATCACAAAACTGGAACCTAACATGGACATCTGCAGTAGAAAATGTAGAAACAACCTAAGAGCATTTGTGAGGGTGAAGACCACTAACTTCGTTAGAGACCCATGAATGACCTACGTTAGCGTTTGGTTCAGTGAAGCATGACTGACATGCTTGGTTGTACAGCCTTTGTTCTAAATCAATTTAAGGTGGCTCAGTGGCTTTCATCTGGGGGTGAACAAATTAGCTGCCTGAGACACATTAGCAGAACACAGTATACTTGTAAATCTCTTTTCAGAATAGGCCATGTTTAAGGTGTCATTAAAGTACATGAATGAAGAAACAAGTTAGAAAACACAACATCAATTATTAAACTACACTCGAAAAAACGCTGGGTTGAGACCGCTGGGTAAGGACGTTGGATTGTTTTAACCCAATTTGGGTTGAAAATTGGTCTTGATCTATAACCCAACGGTGCTGGGACGTGAAAGAGAACAGGCACGTCACGTTAACATCGGACGACACCAGTGCGACAAGCCTCCATTTTCGCAGCATCTTCAGATGGAAGCGAGTGCAAGTGAAAGACAGTTTATGGTAAGTAAAGATTAAAAATGTAAAGTCATCATTCATTGTTTGAGTCCGGTAGTATCTTGAGATTTCATGGAAGGCGGAAATATTCCGAAAAGAGCTTATATTGAAAAATACGCAGACGCGGATTTCGCCACAGAAATAGTCTTAACGGCCTCTTTTACTGAACGGAAGATGTGCATTTAATATAACGTCAGTGAGTGCCTTATGTCATATTTACATAAGATTTTACAATATTTACATTTTTTGAGGTGTTAAGAGAGGGTTATTAACATATTTACATGTTAATGCGTTATCATTTTTTTCGCTGTTAAATTGAATGTAGTTTCCTAAAGGAAACGGCGTTATGTAATAAAGACTAGCCTAATTATTTTGAGGCTGATGAAGTGATCATTGTTAAAGTAATGTTTTGCATGTAATATTTCAGACGTGTTGAGCTTTGTGTCTTCATTGTGCCCGCGCCGGGAGTTAACAACACAGAACCCTGCTTGTGTGAGGAGGCGATTTTCTCAGCTTCTTCAGAAGAGAGGGAAAGACGGTTTAAGGCAAGTAAACTTCATAATTCCATGTTATCAATTTTTGTTTACTAAGAGTAAAATAATGTGCTGTTGTTTTTGTAGATGTTGAAAGCCAGAGACATAGGAGATTGAGATTGAGATTGATGTGAGTTATTTTTAGAAAATAAATGTTTCTGTTGTCTCCTGACTGTTTACTTCACATTTTGATGCAACAACAGTATGATTACGTGTTCATATTTTATGTAAACCATTGATGTCTGTGTTTTTCATTGCAGAACTCAAACCAACTTTGGAGTTGTCTGATTTGGAGAGTCATCATTCTTGGTCTTCCTTTCTTAAAGGAATAGTTCACACAAAAAAAATGTTCATATTTTATTTAAACCATTGATGTCTGTGTTTTTCATTGCAAAACTCAAACCAACTTTGGAGTTGTCTGATTGGGAGAGTCATCATTCTTGGTCTCAAAAATCATTTACTTGCCCTCATGTCATTCCAAACATATAAGACTTTTGTCTATCTTTAGAACACAAATGAAGATATTTTTAATTTTCTCTCATCATTTTTTGTTAATCCATTGAAAGTCTAGATAAT
>NW_015648580.1:314639-314795 GCF_001515625.1 Sinocyclocheilus rhinocerous
AATATTAAATATATTTATTTGTGTTATTTGTGTTCGCAGAGTTTGTATGGGTTCGGAACAACAGGGGGAGAATAAATTATGACCATTTTCATTTTTTTCATTTTTTACCCTTTAAAGAGCAGCCCTCCACGTACATGAAAATTTGTGAGGTATGTG
>NW_015648580.1:318094-318736 GCF_001515625.1 Sinocyclocheilus rhinocerous
AATATTATATATTTTTATTTGTGTTCCAAAAATTTGCAGAGTTTGTATGGGTTTGGAACAACACAGGGGAGAATAAATTATGACCATTTTAATTTTTTGGTGAACTAACCCTTTAAAGAGCAGTTGTCCACGTACATGAAAATTTGTGAGGTATGTGAATGTCATGTCTGTTTTAATGTTTCAGTAAAGAAGTAGCTTTCTGAAAGCAATATATTTATTTAAACAATATTGCATGCCCTCACACTAGTGCTGCCATTATAGCATTCTAGAGCGCTGTGGTAGACAGAGACATTAAACAACCACACAAAGTAGTTGAAATCATTAAACAGACTATTTACCAATCCTTACTGATGTGGATGCACCTCTATCTGAAAATGGATAGATTTTAACTAACTGTTTTCTTTTTTGTTTTTCTCTTTTTAGGCCACTGATGAAGAACGTCTCAGGTTACTTATGTAACCATGGTTCCCTGAGTAGGGAACGAGACACTGCGTCCTCTAGGGGTCGCTATGGGGAACGCCTCGTCGTGACCCGTGTCTGAAGCATACATTGAAAAAAACACCAACTTGTTGGCCGGCGACAGCCATGACGTCACTACCGGTGCGACTACAGTATAAATAGGCGCCGGGAGCACACATAATT
>NW_015648580.1:326227-331254 GCF_001515625.1 Sinocyclocheilus rhinocerous
ACTGAGGGGGGTTACAGAGTATTTGTTAAATATAAAAACAAAATATATATTGTGTGTTTGAGTGGTCCAGACGCTACAGGTTCTTATGAATATCTATGAGCAAACATCCTACGAACATCCATGTCATAAGCTGGTGCCCAACTGCACTGTCTAAGCTCTGCCTTTGCCGGCATTCTCCACCACTGCGGTGGGCTGAGTAACGGTAGACACAGTGGGTGTGGCATCAGGTCTCAGAGAGGCTTTTATTAAACTTTAAAAAAATGTACAAGGAAAAGGGGAAATAAAGTGTTTATGGGAATAAAATTGTCCAAATAAACATGGTATCTGGTGTCCTCAATGTGACAGGAAATCATGAAGGCAGGGAATGTTGAGAGGATTCGGCCCTGGTAAAAGGGATCGGGGTCCCGGCAGCCACACATGCTCCCCTCTTCAGACCAGGGTACAAGGGGTGGCTGCTTTTTTGTAGCAGCTCTGCTTCCCTGGAACTGCTGCATTTAAGAGGCAGAGTGGCCCGGTACTTCCAGCCCCAAGGTGGTGACGTGCTTCTTGCACTGGGCTACAGGTCCAGTGACTTGTAACTTAGCAGCATGGGGAAATCCTTCCCTGCTCCCGTCTTGGACCTACGAGGACACCACCATGCATGCATGGGGGAAAGAGACCAGTCTCTCAATGAGAGGTGTGCTCAGCATTTAACAGTGACTGTGACAAGGCTTTATTCACTTCGGGTGTGCCTCGTCACACATCGCCAGTTATGTTTGTTACTGCACCCCTCCTCTCTCACACCTGCCCCCATTGGGAACCTGGAGAAGGGGGTGATCTAAGGGACAGAGGGTACATGTCACAGGAGTTTGTTCTAACCCCAAGTACAGAATGAGCAATATAGCAACAGTGATGCTTGCCTTAGCAAACACCACTAATGAGGGTGCTGTAGGTTAGAGTAAAATTTAATGAGATGATAAAGCACAGCCACATTAATTAATCTCAAGGAGAGGAGTGTTGATAAATTAGAAATTTCACATTTCATTTCTGCTTCGTCATGGGGTTGTTATCCCTTGACAAGGCAGAACTTGTCATTTAGCTCAGCATCAGTGGAGATACTGCATACTGCACAATGGGAGTAAAAACTAATTACAAACTGTCTCATCTCTGCCTCATCGACCAAGAAAATAAGGGTATGGCACTTTCATTTGAGCAGCATGCCATCTGTATCTAACATTCATAATCATCCATTATGATTTGTTTATCTAATGTGCATAGAGATCTCACTGACTGGAACCAGATATGCAGCAGGCTCACAGTTAGTCTGTTTGTGTGTGTGTGTGTGTGTGTGTGTGTGTGTGTGTGTGTGGAGTGAGCATACAGGTCTCAGCATTTTGCACTTTAAAGGTGTAAATATGCAAGTGATGATGTTCAGGCTTTCTTACTCACACCACCAAAAAGGTTACATTCCTTTCCACTTCATTACACTCACAGAACCTGTGTGGGCATCTTTAAATCTAGCACCCCTTATTTAAGATGTGTAAATACTCTAGTGTCCCTTTGAAAGCAAGAGTACTAAAAGTTGAAAAGAGCAGAAAACTGGCTTTGATTTAACACCTATGATTCATCAAATGATTTGCGAAGTGGAATGTAACAACAATGAACACACACAGACACAAAAACAAACAAACTCTTCAGAAAACGTATATATATGTTTCTTATATAAAGCTGTGTTTCAATACAATCTGACTGAATATGAATTTTGTGGGGTAAAGCATAGACCCTTGGGGGACAACAGGTACAGAAGCTCTCACTAGGGCAGTACCCTTTAAAAAAGATTCTGTAATACTGTATGAACCATAGGTACTATATGTACATTTTAGGTACAACTATGTACATGTAAGGTACTAAAAGGCACCCTTTATTGGTAAATAAGGTACAAAGATGTACCATTTGAAAGAGTACTGTCCCATGCAGTGACAGCGTTTGTCCTGTTTTTTTTTTCTTTCTGAGAGTGTACATAAGTATTGCACAATTTGTCTGCAAAACTTTGCAGTGACAGATGTTTAACTGGCACAAACACTATGCAATTATGTCAACTGTAATGAAGTAATTAAAGTGTTTTGTGAAATTGGAATGTACTATTTACATGGGAAACTGATGCTAGTCACACTTTTTACTCCAGTAAACAATTATTTCTGAAAGTCAGTTTTTGTATAGGCACAATTTAAAAGCTCTGGCTACAAAAAGCCATTCAACATTTCGTCTCCCATATGACACACTATTAATATTCACAATAGTCACAAAAACTTGTTTGTGAATACTTCCGCAGCAGTTACACCGACAATTACTTTGGAAAAAGAGCTGAGGTGAACATTTTCTTCAGTTATGTCACCAAACAGATTTACTACAACCTAATCGTATTGCATAAAGGTGAAGCACAAAGGCCTCCAGCATCACAGAGTGAATGAATGTGCCCTCAGGCTTATGTTTCAGGAAGAAAACCACTGGCACTTGAAGCTGGTTGAACGGTGAGTGCTCAAGTGTATGTTGGTGCACAGGTGTTTGTACACAACTCATGACACGTCTCTACCCTCACGCACCACGGGACGGATCAACAATATGCCCGCTTTTCAGAGTTTCGCACTTTGCCTCAACAAATACAAAGGTATCTAGCCAGATGAGGCCTCTGTGCTTGATGGTCTATCTTTAACTGCACTCCTCCCTGCTGCAGTTTAACAGCACTTGACTTTAGAACGCTCACACTGTACCGCCAATGATTCCCTCACAGACATTAATGAGGAATTAACAGCCTGTACCATCTTCTGTTTGGGCCATACATGCTACAAATACCTGTACTGATTGAGTTTGATTGGTTGTGATGGATGGATACATCTAATTCAACTTTTATGAGTATTTTTGTGAAACCCTTTTTGGAATCCCTGGTGAAAAAAAAAGTACACTGTAGCATGCTTTTAAAAAGAGGACATATGGAAATAATATACTTTAAAAGATCATGCATAAGTGCAAAATGGATGTCGTTTTTAGACACTTACATGCATGTTCTTTACAATTAAATGAAAATGTATTATAGTTTGAATTTATAGTAAATGCAGTTTTTTTCATCTTTATATATCATTTCTGTTGTTATTGACATTATTGATTTAAAATGTGCTTTATTTATTTGACTCTGACCCTGCCAAAACTGAACCTGGGGTCTTGTCCTGGGGAACCTGGGGTCTTGCCTGTTTCTGGGGTCTTTTGTGTCCTGGGACGCCTGAGATGTGAGCACGTGAGAGGAGGTTGTCTGGGTGCGTTATGTAAATGTCCTGCTTTCACAATGGCTGGCGCTCTGTGAAAACCTGTGTAAAATATGTAGCTCACCTCCCCAATTGTGCTCTGCCTGTACTGTGTATATATATATACATAAACTATCAATCAAAAGTTTGGGGTCAGTAGATTTTCTTTTTCTTTCTTTCTTTCTTTCTTTTTTTATTAATATTTTTATTCAGCAAGGATAAATTCATAGAAAGTGATAGTAAAGACTTAAATTTTTGCAAAAGATTTCTATTATTAGATTTCTATTGTTCATCAAAGAATCCTGAAAAAAGTACCATTCCAAAATATATTAAGCATGCAGCACAACTGTTTCAAACATTGACAATATATCAGCATATAAGAATGATTTCTGAAGGATCATGTGACACTGAAGACTGGAGTAATGGCTAATAAAAAATTCAGCTTTGCATCACAGGAATAAATTACATTTTAAAGTATATTAAAAAAGAAAACCATTATTTTAAATTGTAATATTTTCACAATATTATTGGTATTACTGTATTTTGATATAAATGCAGCCTTGATGAGCAGAAGAGACTGATCCCAAACGTTTGAATGGTAGTGTGTGTGTGATTTGAAAAGCACAATTTATGATATCATTGTTACCTGATTTTATTCCTGAATATTATTCAACAAACAGCTGAGTCTTCGTTCATAGATTTAGTTCTTTCTATTATATCAAACACAGAAGTGATCTGCAAATATAGACAATATATTCAAAACATTCACAACTTAGCATGTAGGTACATGATGAATACGGTAATTGTTCAACACCAATCAGCCGTATATGTGGAAGTAGTGTGGTATTACCATTTGATAGCATCACTGAACATGGTACTGCCCCAGTATGAAGAAGAACGGGCCAAATGTCCTTCAGTAAACCACAACATTCCTCACACTTTACTATTTACTGTATGTTTTACCGTACAGCACGTTTGTTTCTATGTTTCAGCTCTGAGCTCTTCAGTGAACAGTAAATGATTCTGCCCGTTTCTGGGGTCTTTCTCAAGTGAGCACGTCAGAGGAGGTTATCTGGGTGCGTTATGTAAATGTCCTGCTTTCACAATGGCTGGCGCTCTGTGAAAACCTGTGTAAAATTTGAAGCTCACCTCCCCGATTGTGCTCTGCCTGCCTTTCCTCTGGGACAGGAGGATTGCGTAATGCTTAATGCCACCAGCAACTCGCCATCCCAGTTCACACAATTACTTTTCCGCGCAAGCTACCTTTCTTTACCTTTTAGTCTGAGCAATATTTATAGTTTTGCAATTATACAGGAAGATAAACATCTGTGTTCCACAACATTCCCCTTCTGTTAAACATCAGGAGCAAAAAAAGTACATGATGTGTCCGGTTTAGATATAGAATTATTTAAAAAAAAAGGTCTCTTGCGGTCATTCAAATTAGTTTACCCACATACATAAATATATAGTTCAGTCATGAAACTCTAGATTGGTTGTTAATGTAACTGATGATATTCAGAGAGTTAAACGACTTGGCACAAGCTGATTGGTTCATGCTGCATATGCAGCCAATGAGCTTACTGCCTTGCATTTATATGGCTGGCTAGCATTCACTAGAGATTCCTGCAGCACGCTTTCAGAGTTCTCTGAACCCCTCCACCTTCCCCAGCTCCACCTGCATAGATCTGCTACGGGGTTGTTTTATATGCTATTTGTGCAGCAGCAGCATGTCTTAAATACTCACGGCAC
>NW_015648580.1:338265-344446 GCF_001515625.1 Sinocyclocheilus rhinocerous
AAGTTCCTGTACTTGCTTGCAGCAGCAGCAATAATCTACAACTACAGCAATAACCAACCGCAGCAGCAATTCAGCAGCAGCAGCAGCGTAGCAGATCTATTCCACCAAGACCAAATACATTAACATTGTCATATCCATCACCATGCTAACATCTTCCAAAAGTTGTCATGATTGAAATATACTGTACCTTTCTTGGGCTCAGGCAATACCATAATGCAACTTAAAGCTGAAGTGTGCTTCAATAATGTTAAAATACTTTCTGTCAAGGAAGTCTATAATACTTATTTGTTAATAAATTATAATCTCAAAAAGGCTATTGTTTGGCTGGCCACCATTTCCCCAGAAGTGCATGATGTAATTTCAAATTGGCCATCAATTCTGCTCATGGGTTCCGCAAGCAGGTTTTTTTTAGCCAACACCATGTGACTAAGCACTCTGGAGCTCCATGAAAATGTCACGACAATGCAGATTGGCAGCAGACAAAGACATTTTATTTCATGTTTATTTAATGCTTTTGAGCAGCCAAAACATCTATTAAAATATCATTAAATATTTGCAACACTGAAATCCGTCTGGAAACATTTAGATGATGCACAGAAATCACACACTTCAGCTTTAAACAGCTAATCGTAATGCATGAACCACACTGTAATGTAAAACTGATCTGCAAAGCACAGCCTTCACAATGTTGGAATGCATCATCATACTGCCTCAAGCAGAAAAATCCAACCACCGAGATTTCAATCCAGTATGTTTTTTCTCAACATAACAGTGCTATAACCACAAATTAAGTTAACACTGATTCTTGGAAGCTCATTTCTGTCACAATTCTGGCTTCCTCAGTTTACATTGAGGTTACATCTCACAATATTTAGTTTATTTCCTTAGAATTCTGAATTTGCAACTCGAAATTCTATTTTTCAACATGGAAAAAAAGAATAAAAAAGGTAATTGTGACTTTTTATATCAACATTCTGACATTTTAATCACAATTACAAGTTTACATCTTGCAATTCTGACTTTTATCTCATAATTCTGAGCTCACATCTCAAAATTCAGTTTTTTGTGTTTTGTGTCTATTTTTATTCAATGGCAGAAATAAGCTACCCTATATTCTTATAGACATCAACATGAAAAAAGGAAATGACTAAGAATTCTCAATAAGTGCATAGTTATGTTCTTAATGTGATTTGATAATGTAATTTCATTTTGATTTTGTACCTTTCTACTTTCCCAGCACTCCTGTTTGCTTCCACTTTATGCGTGTTTACTGTATGCAAACATAAAATGTGTTATATTAAGACATTGTTCATTTGAACTATCCAGCAACAGATAATATGAATGTAGGCTGTGTTTTGTTTTGTTTTTACACTAAAGATTCGCAGATGGCTGTGATATCTGAGTCTTGACTATGCATTGAGCTGAGTCCTGTATCTGAGTCGTCATCATTCACGTCACATGTTTTTGAAAGCCCTCTCGCCTGCTCCACCCACACACTGTCCCCCTGGAGCGGCATCAGTCTGTCTGTTTCTATTGTGTTTTCCTCTTTCAGCTCAGCTTCGCCCTCACTGTCCTCGTCAAAAGAGTTGACTTTCTCCATTAAATCCCTCAGTTCTTTCTCTTTCGCCCCCCATATCTCCTGGGTCAAGTCCAAATCATTCCTTATGGCCTCTAAATCAGTGTTCAGCCGCAGACCGATGTACAAACTGGTGTCAAGTTGGGTTCTGATCCTCTCTTCTTCCAGAAGCAACTCGTTGTCAAACGACACATCCACCGCTGAAGGTCCTGCATCTTTTTCTTGAGTTGTGACTCTGAGAGACATCTCGCCAGAAGTGGTTTCAGAGTCTTTATTGGCAAGTTCCTCGTGTCTTCGTTTCATCCACCTCTGGTTGAGTTCCTCTTGAAGCTCAGTTGTAATGCTCTCCATGAGGGCCTCGTGGGTCGCCAGCTCTTCCTGCAGTTTGATGACCTCCTCGCATCTCTGAGCATATTCCTCAAACTGGGCGAGAGCTGCTTCTGGGCTCGTTTTGTCCCCCTCACTAACTTTATCAGGGTTGGCGTCCACTAAATACGTATCCTGGACGTAGTTGATCCCGTGCATCTTCATTCGATCAAAATGAACTTTGGCCTCATACCTTTCAATTTCTCTGTCGAGCTCTTTTATCCTCTGAATCTGCTGGCGGAGGGTGTGATCTTGAGAAACGACCAGGTGCACAAGGGTCTCCATCTTCTCCGTAGATGAGGCATCTTTGGACGCAGCCTGCGCCCTTTTCTTATTGATTTTATCCAACTTTCTGAACGCTTTCCTGACTATCCGTCTCTGTTTCTCCTGTGACAGAGCCATGGTCACTCTCGCGGTCCCCTTGTAGACACACGGGCTCTCTTTGCTGAGAACGACGCGCGCCTCTGCGCTCCGCGGTCCGTTGCTGGGTAAAGACGCCTCGTTTTTCACCAACACAAACCGGACGTTTTCTTGTTCCTCTCCCCACGCGCTCCACAGTCGCAATATCTTGGTTTTGTTTGGTAAAATCCGTTCAAATCCTCTCCATTTCTCTACAATGCAGTAGGACCGAGGAGAGCCCGAGAGGGACGCGCGCTGCTCCAGGTTCTGCTCCCCGAGTAAAACCCGGATCACATCCGCGCAGGTCGTGCGCTTCGACAAGCCCGACACGAGCTTCTCTTCGCGACAAACCCACACTGAAATGTTATTCTCCTCTGCCTCCATCTCTCAGACCGATAGTCACTGTCCCGGTAAGTCTCGGAAAAGTTTCCTGGTGCAGGAAATTATTCAGGTGAAGTGAAAACTTTTATAAAAAATAGAAATATTCTATTACATGTTAAGGGTTAATCCTCAGTAATGAAAAAATTAAAAATAAAACAGTCGACATGTTGTTGATTCGGCCCGTATAAGAATCAAGGAGTTCGTCATAGTCCAGTGTTGGCAGGTTTGGCAGTCCTCCTGTGTTTCTCTCAGTCTCTGTAAGTGAATGAGCGCAGACGGGACAGCGCTGCTGCTGCTGCGAGTACACTACACTGATCATGTGACCTACAACGCCGTCACATTCCCTATATCACAACTTATATGATAGGCCTATCTCTTGTGTGCACTTGTATTTAGATGAGATAAAATAAAGCAAATATAATAAAATAAAATATCTCTATTTGAAGTGTTTAATAAAAAATAAAATAAGTCAAACAAACAAAACTGCTCTGATGTTGTTCTGGTTGTTTACACAAAAAATGATGGTGATAATAAAATAAATCTATGTTTAACCAAAAAAAAAAAAAAAAAAAAACATCCATCCATCCAAGAAAACATACACAAAAATGATCAGAACACATACACAGAAATTCATCTCGCATGATAATATTAATTTATCACATACATAATATTGTCTTTTACAAAACTCAGTTATGGGTTCTTTTTATAAATACAATTTTAAACGAACTTTCTGATTATCACGTGTCTTATTTATTTATTTACAGCTTCAAAAATGTACAAACAAACAAGAGTTAAATCACTAATCCCCCCCTCTCTATATATAGGCCTATATGTACAGGTGGGTAACGCATTACAAGTAACGCGAGTTACGTAATCAGATTACTTTTTTCAAGTAACTAGTAAAGTAACGCATTACTTTTTAATTTACAAGAAAATATCTGAGTTACTTTTTCAAATAAGTAACGCCAGTTATTTTTTTCCCCCCATTTATTGATTGAAAGCTCTCCTGTCCCCATGTTGAGAGAAATCGGGAGTAAGATGTTACTTTAGTTCTAGAATAAATGTGAACATGCTTTAATTCATCTCACTCACTCACTCACAAAAAAAAATAAATAAATCAGATTTAGTTTTCCTCAAAATTTATAAAAACAGTTAAAAGCAACTCAGAATATGACTCAAAGCTGCAATAATTAAATATGTTAAATAATACAAATATCCTTTATGTATTTAATCCCAATTTGCTGCTGACCTTCGGTGATCCAATTCAACCATAATAAGCGAAAATTTCACAAGATAAACTAACATTTCTTCTTCTTTTTTATTGCTGAACTTTCTTCTTCTGTGTATACTGTACAGACGTTAATTTACGTTTCCTTCAGCCTGAGGCTTTTGGTGTGAAAGGGCTTTTACATTTGCCAAAAATAGAACTTTTTATATTAAAAGCAAACAAGCAACCCCACACTGTAAAAAAATAAGTGTAATTTTAACTGTAAAATTTTGTAAAAAAATTTTTTTTAATAGGTTAACAGTAAGTTCTCGTACTATATACAGGGAAAAACTGTAAGAGATCTAACCAGACATTTAATGTCATTTTACAGTAAAATGCTCTTGTTTGTACAGTTTTTAGAAGTAAAAATGAACAAATCAATGTATAATTTACAGTCAAAAACTGTAAACTGATATTCCCAGAATTCCCTGCGTGACACTCCACATTTGACTTTTTTAGGAAGTAACGCAATATTGTAATGCCTTACTTTTAAAAGTAACTTCCCCCAACACTGTAGATTATATTAAAGGGGGTAAAATAAATAGATACATTTAAAAAATGATCTGAATATAATTCCAGATTTTTTTTTCTTTTATGTTGGCGATGACCAATATTGTTTTGGACTTTAAACTAAAACCTAGTGGAGTGGAAGGATTACTCAAAAGAAAAACTGTTCAGTTACTTATGATAACCTACTGTAGAGATGTGTTACTTACAGTCAGACATCATTCATTTATTCTGTCAGCAAATGTGGAAAACAGGACGTTTACAGAGACCAAAAATCTGTAGTATTTGTCATGTGATATCAGTATGTCAGCCCCCATAAGGCACCCCTCCATGTACAATAAATCATCTTTTATCAGGCGACTGATATGACTGGAATCATCTCATGTGAGTGGACTTGATTTAAAGCACGTTTTTCAAAAGCACTACTCACCTTTAACCCGAGTGCATCTATAACCTGGTGTTTCCAAGACAATAGAAATCAGCCTCTCCCAACCCACAGTAAACTCGGACAGAGTCCACCGCTTAACATGCCTGAAACAGACCTTGTGATGGACACAGTTATTTTAATACTAGCATTTTTGTGTTGTTTTAGTTTTGAAGGCCAATATTAAGTTGGTTTAATTGCTTCGTCAAGCTTGGGGTAGTTGAAAGGTGCTTCATCAAGATTATTGCATGTTATTAAGAAATTGTGCATCACAAAAACAAACGCTGCAGTAATCATTAATCTAGAGTTTATATGCTATTTTATGATAAAAGAAATTCTAATTTCAGGGCCAAACCAGATCCAATTAAGGTTAAAACTCCTCAATCCTTTAAATGAATAAAATTACATGATCAGTATAAAAGCATGGTTTGAAACTTCATGCACAACACTCAACACTCTTTCTGTTATATATATATATATATAATTTTACTTTTTAACCCTTTTAAATGTCTTTGAGTAATAAAAAGCTTTAAATCAATTTAGAAATCAATTCTTTGTTCACTGCTTCATGAGAATAATCCTGCACTGACCCCTGCTGTTCACGTTCATTAATGCCACATTCACAAATAATAGCGGAACAATCCCGCCCCCTAGTGTTCAATGCTATTACTGTAACTCCATGTAGTGTACGAGAAGATCTACATCGCCAATAAACCATACATATTAAAAGAATAGTTCACCCCAAAATGAAAATTTGCTGAAAATGTACTCACTCTCAGTTTGTTTCTTCATTCAAACAGATTTGGAGAAATATATCACTTGCTCACCAGTGGAGCCTCTGCAGTGAATGGGTGCCGTCAGAATGAGAGTTCAAATCTATGTTTAGAACAGTTTTGGTGCTTGCAAACAATGCTTGATCTGTGCATATATCTCTCAGATGAGACAACATTTTCAGAAAATATTATTGATAGACGTCTCATATTTGAGCCAGAAGCAACAGTTTGAAGTTAAAAACGTCTTAACGATGAATTAATTACAAACACGTGGCTTTTCACTTCACCAGATGTTAATTGTTGGACTAGTGTCGTGTGGATTACTTGTGGATTATTGTGATGTTTTTATCAGCTGTTTGGACTCTCGTTCTGACGGCACCCATTCACTGGTGAACAAGTGATGTAATATATGTTGTTTATTTAAATTTCTCCAAATCTGTTTTAATGAAGAAACATACACATCTACATCTTTAATGTCCTGAGAGCAA
>NW_015648580.1:349095-385571 GCF_001515625.1 Sinocyclocheilus rhinocerous
GTTATTAAGAAATTGTGCATCACAAAAACAAACGCTGCAGTAATCATTAATCTAGAGTTTATATGCTATTTTATGATAAAAGAAATTCTAATTTCAGGGCCAAACCAGATCCAATTAAGGTTAAAACTCCTCAATCCTTTAAATGAATAAAATTACATGATCAGTATAAAAGCATGGTTTGAAACTTCATGCACAACACTCAACACTCTTTCTGTTATATATATATATATATAATTTTACTTTTTAACCCTTTTAAATGTCTTTGAGTAATAAAAAGCTTTAAATCAATTTAGAAATCAATTCTTTGTTCACTGCTTCATGAGAATAATCCTGCACTGACCCCTGCTGTTCACGTTCATTAATGCCACATTCACAAATAATAGCGGAACAATCCCGCCCCCTAGTGTTCAATGCTATTACTGTAACTCCTTTAATGTACATCTTATGGCAAAATTATGCTTTAAAATGGAATGTTGCACACTGTTGCACAGCTGTAAATGGTAATGATATGGATAAAAAATTTACTTTCAATAAACATGCACTAAAATGTGTCATAAATGCTCATAAATGAAACCGAGAAAATGCATTGGGGGGAAAAAACTTACTGATTCAACTATTGGATTCAACAAAAAATTTACTTTCAATAAACATGCATTAAAATGTGTCATAAATACTTATAAATGAAACCGAGAAAATGCATTGGGGGAAAAAACTTACTGATTCAACTATTGGATTCAACTTTGTTTTCAAAATCTGTTCCTAGAAGTGACAACAGTGGGCGCTGCAGACTTGAAGATACTTTCAGTACTACAATCCATCCCTAATAGAACATCAATTACAAAAACCATTCTTACAGATGTTGTTTTATTATATATATAAAAAAAAACTTAAAAGGAATGTTTAATCTTAAATGACAACTTTGTCATCATTTACTCCAAAACTATATGGCTTTCTTCTATGGAAAATAAAAATATATTTAATTTTTTAAACAATGGAAGCCATTGGTTACCATCATTCTGGTGTTCTCAAGAATAAAGTCAGTTGGTCATACAGGTTTGGAGTAAATGAACTTGGGTGAACTATCCTTTTAAATGAAACATGGAAAAAAAGAACACATGACAAGACGAGCTGTTTTAATTACTTATTTTATTCAATATTGTATACATACAAAGAATCTAGAAAGCTACAAAATATCTACCACTTTATCAAGAAGGCATCAAAATGTTACGGAGCAAAGACAAGACCATATGCGATAAAGAACACACACATAATAGGTTTTCTTTTCTCTCTCAGCCTTGCTCCAATGCTTTTTTTTCCATCATCCGGGATATTAAAAGATATCACACCTTTGTACCAAGAAAAGCCGGAATATATAATTTTATACAAAGCACCTTTTTACAAAAAATCTCTGCACACAAACCCAATATCTTTTTATGATACTATCGGAACTAGAGAAAAGTTCACTTTAAAGCCAACATCTTAAATGGTAATGAACATAGGAGGTACCAGTACCTACACATACAAACAAAATACAAACATAGATCAAAAAACATAAACTAAACTGCTGATATACTGTAGTCCGGATTCCGCTCGAATCCTTGCTTAGTGTCCGTTACTAGCAAAACAATGTCCGTTTAACATTCATCATATTAAAGGCATTAGTTCTCAGATCGTTAGAGAAGTAAAGGGGACTGGTTAAGGAGGAACTGACGTAGCAGGTGCACCAGCAGCACAGCAGTAACAGTATCACCACCCGAACGGGCTCCGAATATACTGACGTCGTCACAAAACCATCGTGTACATGTAGAACAATACAGGAAGATCTCTATATGAAACGTGAACAAGAACGAAGGGCGAAGGTACGGCAAACACAAAACAATCAACACCGTCTGCCGTTTCGATATCGCGCGTACTTAATAACTCCACAGTTTACTTGAAGCAGTACAACATACACAGCTGGAAATCTAATTTAGTCTCTCACGCTTTGAGGGTTCCATCCACTTAAATGAACAGCACGAATAAATTACGCAGTGGAGATGATATGGTTTGGTGAAGCCAGCTTTGTCCGTAAAGAACGTACACGTGACTCTGCGGTTAATATCCTTGACTATCTTTAAGGTCTGAGGAGTAACACACCTTGACGTCACTTAATATAGTGTTTACTATATTCACAAACGAAAAAGAAGACATTGAAATGGCTTGAAACAAGAAGAAAGGGGAAAGCAAACACCATTCAGCAATCAGGTGCTGTAAGGTTTTCCACTTTCACAATTCGATTATGCACTAGAAAAGTAGCTAAAGCTCTATGTCAAATAAATCTCTCATAGAATGGAACCGAAGTTCACAGTTCGAAAGAAAAAATAAGACAGTTTGCCACATCGATTAAATCAAATGCTGATAGAAATGTGTTATTAATAATTATTACATAACTTTATTTCAGAACATATCCACTCACTAGCCCATGTTTTTTTTCTATAAAATTCTTATGAAGGCAATGTGGTGAATATTTTACCTACATCCACTTTTTTTTATTTTTTTTTTTGGTTTTTGATCATTTTAAGAACGGAAAATAACATCAGTCTTTTCTAAGCTGGAAACCAAAGGCACTTTCATGCTACAGTGCAGGAAATAAAGAGGAGCTCAATGCATCTCCTTCAACGTTTTGGTCTTTTCCGATAAGAAAGGCAAGATCTGTATGTCTAAACATGTCTTCGGTCTCTGAGAGTGAAAGGTCAACCAAATGGCCAGTGCTCTTTTATAAAGATGACTCGTAGGATCTTAAGGTGTGGTCACATTTGCTAAACTGCAGCGAAATTTTGTGGACAAAAAGTCCATTGTGTATTGTCGCAGCGATGTATAAAGCACAGCTCACACAGAAGTCACTTTCAAACCAAGCATCTGGTCAGTTCAGCAAATTCGCATGAAAACAACTTGAAAATGAGCAAAATCTGCATGGGAAAATTTTCTGCCTCAACGCGAACCACACAAATTCCTATCGGAATCACTGATTTCATCTGCACTGATTTCTCCGCCTAGCAACAGTAAATGTGACCACACCTTTAGTGTTACTTTTTCCCAAAAAACGACTGCGCTCATCCACATTCGCTTCATACACTAAGGCACTGTGCTGTATATTGTTACACTTTGGCAGGTTTGTACTGTACAACTCCTACAACATGTGACAATAACAAGAAAGTCTTCCAGCTTAGGAAAGAGATCACAGTTTTAGTGGCATCTTTTGGAGTTCACACAACCATTATTAAGGCTTGCAGTCGTAGAAATCGATTAGGCCACAGAGACATGGGCTGTGTGGGGATGTCAAAGGCAGCGAGGAACTCTGGGACTGATTCTTACAGAAGATGAAGGAGTGCTCCGTGACGTACGGGTGTACAGCACGTTCAGGGATGGGCTTCGTAAAAAGTGTGGCTTTCCCAGCGGCAAACACACTCCAAGTGCTCGGGTCAATCTGATGGATAATCCATCAGCCCCTGGTAGTTAATACAGTGCTTCTTGTTTCTAGAGTTACCTTTTACACAAGCGTGTCGGCAGGAGGCGTTTAGCTGTACAGTCAACAGTAAGGGGTCGATTCTCTGCGTTTTCTTATTGCAGGTGATGACACATGAAAACAGACACAGGTTGGTATAAACTTCTCGTATCACAGTGCAGTAATTCCTAAACAAAAGAGAAAAAGTAGTGTGTACAAAGTAATTCTTTTCAAGGGCTGGGCTTTTGAATTCCCTGAATTCTCTGAGTGTTCGGAATGCAGGAACATTTTGTTTACCGATGGCCACAAAAAATCTTTTTTCTTTTTTCAATAAATCAATGTTACAGAATGAAATTTCTCAAATACCTTTTTCTTTGGGAAAAATACCTACGTATGTGAGAATGTATATTCATCTGTACACCTACATCCTACTTATGGCTGCACCCATACGCTTTCCGATGTGTACGCTTTTAAGATAAAAAAAAAAAAATCAAAATGAGGTCGTTTTCAGATTCATTCTAACTCAACATAACCCTTAAGTTGAATGATACTGTCACTTTATATGTATAGTCTATGAATGAATGTTGAATCGCATTCTTTGACATTCTTTCCCATATTAAAACATAATACAACTGTACCGCGATTCACAGCTGCAGTTAAACGTCAAACACATATATATATATAATTATAAGCATCACCCAAATGTGACGGAAAATCATCTTGAGTGAGTGTTGAGCTAGAGGCACTGCCACTGTACTGAGGTCCAGAGTCTGTGTGAAAGAGCTGCTTCATTCCTTCACTAGTCTGTAGATGTGATGCTGGGCTCCGTGCTCGCTGTTTGACACTTCGAACACACAGGCCATGCACAGCAGGGTCTCCTGTGTGTCTCTGTTTGTTACCACCTGAAACAGAGAAAGACAGAGAGAGATGGCACTACTGTACAGTTTTACATAGTAAAAATGACTGTACTATAGCAGCAATAAAAAGGTAATGAGAAACACCAGAAAAAATACAAATACAAATTCTAAAAGTAAAGTTCTTTAATGCTCTAAAATAAATATCAAAAAATCTACACATAACAGTAATGAGAATTTGATGTAGGCAAATGTGCTTAACTGTCTTGAAAATTATGGGACAATGCAAACAATAATTGAAGAGTTCATTTGCAAAAACAGATAACTCCATTTGTATTTATTTTTTCAGAAATCAAGTTTTTTTATTGTGCATTCCAAGTAATATCAATCAAATTGCAGTTGGGTTGTTTTGATTAAGTAATAATAACTTAAACAAATACAGGTAATTTACTAAATTAAAGTTCATTGAAAGTATGTTTTTTTTTTTTTACATATTAAAAGTTTGTTTTATAGCAAAAGCAGTTAACGTGAACTCGCGATGCCTTGAAAGTGGACAAAACCGGCTTTTTTGACAAAACGTGTTTAGGGTTCAGATCGTGCTGTATGTGGAGAATAATGCACGGCAATCAGACAATTTTTTTGAAAGTGGCATTTATCGGTTTTTGCAAATGAACTCTTCATTTACAGTTCTAAAATAGTTCAAGGGCAGATTTTCATGGGCATTCATATTTTTTCTTTTGATTTTTGGACAAGTTTTTGCGAGATTCACCTGTGCACTGATTTGATCTGTAAATGGATTTCATCCAGTCTTTGATTTTTGACTGCATACATCACTTCACGTCCATGTCAAATTGCACGTCGATTTCAGGTACAGTAATTCTTTTGCATTTATACTGGGCTTTTCCAGTTTTTTTTTTTTTTTTTAATGTATAAAAAACTTGTTTTGGTACAATGATGGCTTTTTAGGTGAGTAATTATGTGTTGCATTAAGACAAATTAACATTTAAAAAGCAGTTTCAATGATTGGATAATTTTTTACATATTGGATCCTGTTTAACATTTTTTAAATCCAATATTAAATATTTAGTGCACTATGCAGGGGTTAAAGCAAAAAAAAAAAATCCTGAGCCCGAACTTTTTTCTGGGGGTTGGAGGTGCAGACACATACACAGGGTCATTTGGCAAACAGAAAAAAAAATGATTTTCCTTGAAACTAGTAACGTATCTGCCATTGCCATTAGCCCTTGACAGGCTCAGACTACAGATTATGGTGGGATATTTGAAACAGCAATACCAAGAATGTTTACTCACTACAATATGGTGCAAACACATGTAACATTTAGGATGCTTTTGATATCAAGTTTTGCTGGTTTGCCTTGTCCTTGACAGGGAACAAGATGACCTACAATCTAAAACATGACATTTCTGAAATTGTTTTGTTCAAAAGAAATAATGGTAAATTAAATACTAGGAAATGAATATAAAATAGGAAATATACAAAGACAGTTTACTCTCGTAACTTAAACAGAGTTCGTACAGATACTGCAAAATGAAATTCCAGGACTTTCAAGGACTTGCACCACTTTTTTGGTTTTCAAGGACTAAAATCAGATCTCACTTATCAATCAATATTGTTATTATCTTTCAAATTCTAATAAATAAACTAATAAAACAAAATGGTACAAATAAAGTGCAGCACATCCAAAGAATGCAATGACTGTGGCAAATTTAAAATTTGAAAGGATACTATGGCAAAGTTATCGCTTTCCTTATACAAACTGATTTTTTTGAATGAATATATGATTGACCAGAAGAATGAAAGCTATATCATACACTTGGAAAATTATTAGCTTTATCACGCTCTTAGACACTAGGGGTGTGACAATACACTTAGCTCACAAGGTGAGACAAAATGCTATTTTTCTTTTAATCACAAAAAGAAAAACAATGCAGTTGTATTTTGAAATGTTTTAACTAATCTAGTGCTTAACTAATGATTATTTTGCTAATCAAGTGATCTACTGATTATTTTGACAAGTAATCTGATATTTTTAGTAATACAAATAGAACTAAGTGGAAAAACAGGCTTTAAAATGACTATATTTATATTTAAAGTAACGATGAGGCAATAATATTTGGCCTCAAATAAAGTATTAAAACCAAGTACATGGTTTTATTGAACAACACTGTTAAATACATAATGTAATATGCCTATATTACAACAAATACCTGCAGAGGGCGCCAACGGCCTGGGGCCGGTTGCACTAGCTGTACGTTTAAGTTACACTTACAAAGCTCCGCTGATTTTTTAATAGCTTTTCTATGTAAATATAGATTACAAATCTTTGACCATTGCGCCTTGCAGCTTTTTCAATGTGTCGCGCTCGAGACCCAGGCTTCTTTTCCATTCATCAACTGCGACTCTGCAATTGGATACTATTATGCGCGTCTCGTGTTTATAAGAGCAAAAACTTCTGATTGGCTAGTAATGTTAGTTTGGTTGAGAGTGAAAGCTGTGTTCCTCTCATACATTGGTAGGCGAACTCATGAACTCGAACGTGATATCAACAAGTGTTTTTAAATGTAGGACGACTATCTTTTTTTTCCCGCAGCCAAACGCCGCATGCCGGAGATCCGGCACGGTGCCGGAGAACTTTAAGCCCTGGCTATGTGATTGGATCACCTGAGATGGATGTTAATAACAATGCCACCACCTTTCAACAACATATACTGTACACAAGCGTTCACTATAAACACACACACCCTCCCTCAGTCTCTCTATAATAACAACTAAAACCTCCATGGCAGGTGAGAGTCGCAACCCAGGAGAGCAGGTTTACAGATGCACAGCACCAGGATGTGAGGGATTTGAAGGAAGAGAGCAGGGAAAGTGCATTAATAAGACCCTCACTATAGGACTGAATAGGGCTCTAATCCTGGTGTGTATGAAGGTTAGAGAAAGGGGTTCCTCCCCTTTGCAGGAGATTATCAGGCTTTGCACAGCGCCACAGGAATGTCAGGAATGCTAGGCCGTCTCCGCTCAGAGGCCACAGGCTCCGCCCTGCACTGAGAGCTCTCACTGATTGGTTTAAACATCACTGACTGACATGCAGACTCACCAATAAGATGGTGAAGTTCTCCAGGACGCTGTTCATCATGTATTTCTCAGGAAGGTGTTTAAGTTTGTGGATGAAGTTGATCATGTATTCACACATGGGAGACCGACTTATCCGGTAAACAAAGCGTCCATTCTCAAAGCGAGCGTACTCTGTCTGAGAGAAGAGAGAGAGATGTGAAAATGCACAACAGAAAGTACCATTGCATATACACTACCAGTCAAAAACGTGAAATCATTTTTAAAAATGTTTTTAAAAAGAAATTTCGGTAACACTTTACAATAAGATTCCATTAGTTAATGTTAGTTAATGTATTAACTAACATGAACAAACAATGAACAATACATGTATTACAGTATTTATTAATCTTTGTTAATGTTAGTTAATGAAAATACAGTCGTTCATTCACAATTATGCTAATTCACAGTGCAACTAATGTTAACAAGCACAACTTTTGATTTTAATAATGCATTAGTAAATGTTGAAATTAACATGAACTAATATTAATAAATGCTGTAGAAGTATTGTTCATTCTTAGTTCATGTTAACTAAAGTAGTTAACTAATGATCCTTATTGTAAAATGTTACCGAAATCTCTAATGTTCACCAACACCACATTTATTTGGCACTGTAAAAACAGCATTATATTAAAAAATATAAAAATTTTAAATATCTGTTTTCTTTTTTAATATATTTTAAGATGTAATTTATTCCTGTGATGACAAAGCTGAATTTTCAGCATCATTACTCCAGTCTTCAGTGTCACATGATCCTTCAGAAATCATTCTAATATGCTGATTTGCGGCTCAATTAATAATAATGATTCTTATTCTAAATTTTGAAAACAGCTAATAAAACTGCTTAATATTTTTGTATAAACAGTGATACTGATGTTTTTCAGGATTCTGAAACAGAACAGAATTTATTTGAAACAGACATAATGTTGTAACATTATAAATGTCTTTACTAACACTTTTGATCAATTTAACGGGTCCTTGCTGAATAGAAGTCTTTCTTTGTTTCTTTTACTTACCCCAAACTTCTAAGTGCTAGTGTATCAATGTTTCCTCAAAAATATTGAGCAGCACAACTCTTTTCAACATTGATAATAATAAATGTTTCTCGAGCACCAAATCAGCATATTAGAATGATCTCAGAAGGATCATGTGACACTGAAGACTGAAATATCAGCATTAACATCACTATAATATTTTTTAAAATATATTAAAACGATACAGTTCTTCTAAACTGTAATAATAGTTCACACTACTACTGTTTTTACTGAATTTAAGATTAAAAAAATGCAGCCTTGGTGAACATGAGTCTTACAAAAACATTTAAAATCTGAATTATTCCAAACTTGTGACCAGTAACGCACATACAAATATGACCATGATACCACCATTTAGTGCTTTTTTTTTTTGTATGACTAAACATTTTAAAAGTTGTAAAATCACATTACCAATCACAAAATCTCAATGTCTCAAATTATGCTTAGATTAAAATGTCATAGTCTTCAATTAAAATCCTGAGATTTCTCATCAAATTCTCCCTTTTTCTACTAAGAAATGTCAGACTAAGAACTGGGAACTTCATTAAGTGTCCTGAGTAACGAAAGAGCAATTACATTTCCCTCTGGAAGGAGAACATTTATTGCTCCATTTAGACGTTACAACTGTACTCAAAAGCGAATGTTTGAAATTTACCTCCACTTTCTCCACGACCTGTTTGCCAAACGAGCAAACCTTTGTGGAGCAGGTGATGGTCATGTTCTCCGGGCTCTCATACTGACTGCTCACTCCATAGAAAGCCCCAGTTTCGTCCTGAATGTTGCAGTTCAAATCAGCCTATGAACCAATGAGATTGTAGCTTTAATTTTCAATTGAATAAGCTACACTGTCAAATACTTCTATTACAAAAAAAATCTACAGCAGAAAAAATGGATAGATTTACCAAAATATAACATTCAATACAAAACTGCCATCTAGTGGAAATTGTATGCACAACTAAAAAAAACCCTAAATGGAATATTTTCAACACTTCAGTTTGTTCCTCACATAGAACACAACTTGTATTGAGCTTTTATAATGCTTTCATGGTGCTTTTTTGTCTTCCATCCACATTATGAAAAAACCACTAAGGACTTTCTGCACTATGTTAGTGTTACATGGAAGAAACGGGTCAGTTTTGGAAAAACATGAGATGTTCATTTTTGGATAAACTATCCCTTTAAGAATGCATTATACCTATACTAAACTACCAATCATGGCTATTTCTCCATATTAGTCTATTCCAGTATTAAAGGCTGTGTCTAAGGTTAGAAAGAATAGATTAAATGACTTTGAGTAAAAAGCCACTCAAAAAATTATGAAAAAGAGCGGAAAGAAAGAACAGCTCGCTCCCCGCTTTTTCAGTAAGCTAACCCGATGTTCATTACTGAGAAAGCTCAAATATTCATTTCTGGCATACTCTCTTTTCATTAAGACAAGCCTGTTACATTTTCACATCATATTCAAGAGAGGCATTATTGTGCAGATCCAGAGTCTCATTTGAAATTCAGATCCCTCTGTCACTTCAAACGGAATTCGAGCAGCCTCGCTCCAACCACGACGAGGTCCACTTTGTTGGTTGCCGCTAGTTAGCATTTCACAAAATGCATGCAATGTTTGAATAGCTATTAGAGGAGCAACCAGGTCATCCAATTGTTTCGCGATATTAAACAGAATAAGTGCGAGCTTTGATCATGGACACTTCAGCTATGCCATGCCAAATATAGCGGCGTAAACAGAGACGCTGTCTTTAAAACTAAAGTGGCCCAGTGTCTTTAGGGAAATGCACAATTATGCATGCATGTAATCACTTGGTGGATAAATATTTGCGTTAAATAGGCAGTTGTATGGGTGGTAAACATGAACTGTGGTAATTTCACTCTAATTAGTGTAGAAACCTGGGCACAGGCTGGGCGGCATACATTATTTTTAAGCCTAAATAAAAAAAATACAAAGTTTTTGTTGGACTAATTGTGTGTTTTACGATGTCTTCTATTGTGGATAATTGTCCCGTGCATGTTTGGGGTGGGGGGTTTAGGGGGAGGTCTGTGAATCACTAAACAGATGCTCGCTCTTTGCAGAGATTCACTTACCCAGAACTTTATGAGAAAGAATGAATT
Source organism: Sinocyclocheilus rhinocerous (assembly GCF_001515625.1). NCBI lineage: Eukaryota > Metazoa > Chordata > Actinopteri > Cypriniformes > Cyprinidae > Sinocyclocheilus > Sinocyclocheilus rhinocerous. The sequence goes on from NW_015648580.1 coordinate 359,719, forward strand.
CTGAGGACCCTTGCCAAACAATTCCTTTAGCCCTCCTTTCTTCTCAGGGAATTTGTCGTAAATCTGACGAATGTCCACTGACTCGAGCAAGGCATCATTGTAAGAGTGATTTGTCTGACCAATGTGCACGAAAAGATGCTTGTTATACTGCACAGAAAAAAAACAAAAACAAGTTAGAAACAGGAAAACTTGTCAAAATTACTGAAAGTACTTGAACTAGGACTATCCATCTATTCATTACTGTAAATGAATTAATTTCTTGAAATGTTGATTAATAATGCTTATTATTCACAATTAATCACATTAATGCCCCCTAAATGGAGACAATTCACATTCATACTGAACATTTTATTATTGCGGCAGACAAAAAAAAAAAAAAAGACTGAATAAACATGACAAAAAGATTAATGTTCATTTATTAAAAAAAACAAAAAAATAAATAAATAATTATATATATATATATATATATATATATATATATATATATATATATATATATATATATATATATATATATATATATATATATATATATATATATATATATATATATATATATATATATATAAATAATTTATAAATCTTGATTAAAGCTAATGTACACATACTATTTTTTATTGTTACTTCATGTTTGTTCATAATATAAAAAATATTTGCAACTTGATGTTAAAAATGTATTAGCATATGTAGAAATTAACATGCTGTAAAAGTGTTGTTCTTAGTCTTTAAATCAATAAATTATTTATTTCTACTATATATAATTCCACAACAATTTCCTTTACAATTAGGTTTTTTTGAGGTACACTTCAGAGATATTCACATATGTACCACAGCATATAACAAAATATCATGGTATTAGCGGTACTTTTATATGATACAGAAACAATACGTTTTTGTAAGTGTGATAACATCTGAATTTTGTTACAAATTAAAAAATGAAAATAAAACAGGACCTTGTATTTTGACAGTCCTCAACATCAACATGAAATGGTATTCACCACTCTCATTGTATTACAGTCATATTATGGTATGATCATATTTCTGACTAAAACATTTATCTAAGATATTCGAAGAGCCACAAATGTAGGGCGTCTTTTTTTCCCCATTGGGAATAGATTGGACTGTGAAAAGTACACGTTGCATACTAGAATGTGCGTTTTCAGTCAATTGTGGAGAACTTCTATCTAAAAACACTCGCTTTTGAGGAGGCTTTTTGTCTAAGAGGCTAAAGCTTGATGAATCATGTGCAATAAGCAGGAATGTGTATTAGGAAGTAAACTGACTCCGTTTTAATTTATAGTGACATAAAGAAGCTACTCACAGAATCTGGATCTCTCTGGTGCTCAAGAAAAGCAGAGAACTCCACCAGTCTGAGTTTAGATGTGCCGACAGATCGGCCCTGCCAGGCGGGCACTGTGGGCGCCGGCGCTGTCGGGGGCTCATAACCTACACACATACACACACTTAATATTTAGCTCTTCTAAACAAACAGAACGTTACATCTGAATGTGAATAAATCAGAAAAGCATGGCAAACGATGACAGACATACTTGAGATTGTAGTTGTGACTGCTGGCTGGATAGCGTACGCTTGCTGAGCAAATGGCTTGATGCTAAAACATAGACAAAGGAGAATTAAGAACAGGAAAACGAGCAGCCTGAAGTTTAGCGGCACTACATACTGAAGAGATTAAGAGGGTTACACAGCAAAGAAGAAACAAAGTTGCACAAAGTATTCAAACTTGGATTCAACCCATCCCTGTTTCTGGAAAGGCTTTCTCTATCTCTGATCCCTCTGAGGAAAAGAAAGAAAGCTGGAAGGATCGGGGAAAATACAGACATCAAGAGATCGACAATAAAGCAGACAAAACAGAGACAGGGGGAATAAAGAAGATTTGCATTTCCTGAAGGAAATACCAGTGCTTGCAAGGCAGCAACAGAACCATATTAAAAGTTGTAGGCTATAAATTTGGTTCTGCTTAAAATGAAATGCTGAATCAGATAAAAGGCATGATACTCAGTAAAAAATATAATATATAGAAATAGCTCATTTCATTGGATATTGCAACTTTCTTGCTAGTCAGGACTGTGTGCACACCTGGCAACTGGCTGACTAAATTTCAAATAAGCTTACTACTTTACAAGTGTTCATACTATAGAGCAGTGTTTCCCAAACTTTTTGCAGCGTGTACCCCTTTCGAGTGTTTGACACATGTCAAGCACCCCCACCACCGTACTCTGGTTAAACACCACATTTTTAACTGCAATACAAGTATAAATACAAGTATTCACTGTATACAGGGCTTGACATTAACTCTTTTGCTCACCAGCCACTGTGGCTAGTGGTTTTCCAAAATTACTAGCCACTCAACATTTTCACTGGCCACAATTTTGTTGCAGGAAAATTACATTTTATATGACTAAAGTTACTGCATATTAAAATTTATTTGAATTGATTTCCAGATCTTTTTTTTTTGCCTATAAAAAGGGCATTTCCCCCTAACCTTATTAAATGCATGTGTCATATTTCAGATTAAATTCTTACATTTTATTAATAATTTCACTTAATATAATAAGACTCTATAGGGCTGTTACCAATCAAATTAAATCAATATTAACAAAACAAATTCTTCCACTGCTGGAGAAACAGAAGCAGCTGAAGCGGCATTTAGATGCATTTACACAGACAATTTAATGAAGCTGAAATGTAGCATGAATGCATTTACACTGCAAAATTACAACAGCATAAATAATGCTGTGAGCTTGGTGTTTTACATCAGGTTTTTTATTTACAAATATGAAAAGTTGGAGAAAAAAAAAAGAGTTACTTTTAAATTTGAAAGTAACCCACCAGAAGGTGGCAGTAAGTGACTGTCTTAATGAGTAAGTCATTGAGGCATTCAAACGATTCGTTCAGATGGCTGATTCATTCAAGAATGAAGCAAGCACCTGTCTTTCTGAATGGACCACTGAATCAGACACTCAAATTATTAATTTAAAAACGCGAATCATTCAGTAACGAAACACCGCTGTGTGTTGCTCAGAGATGATCTGTGCACCCCAGTTTGGGAACCGCTGCTATAGAGCATTGGCAGCATTCATTCACTATAAATTGGCCATAATCTAGGGCTTTTTGCGGCACACTAGTGGTGGAATTAAAGGATTTGTCTTGTAGTGTGCACTTGTCTTAAAGTGAAGAAGGAGAAGAAGGTGGTGATAAAGGAGGTGCAGAAGAAAGTGAGGAAGGTAAAGATAGTGGTGAAAAAGAAAGTGCTGAATTCGAAGATGGTGGTGGTGAAGAACAAGAAGGAAGAGGTGCAGAAGAAGGTGAAGATGGTGGTGAAGAAGAAAAAGAAGGTGGAGAAAAAAGGTGAAGAACAAGATGGGAGGAGGTGCAGAAAAAGAAGGAGAAAACGGTGGTGAAGAGGAAAAAGGTGGAGAAGAAAGTGAAGATGATCAGGAAGAAAGTGACGACGGTGCTGGTGAAGAAAGTGAAGACAGCAACGGTGCAGAAGATGCAGAAGAAGAAGGTGGTGAAAAAGAAAGTGAATACAATGATGAAGGTACAGAAGGTGCAGCAGCAGCAGCAGAAGAAGAATGTCCGATGTGCTTTTCAAGCACTGTAATAATAGGAAAAGCTTTAGTAAGCCAATGGGAGCAGAACTTCTAGTAGAGATACTCACTCTTGTGAGGATCCAGGCTGGCCCGTGGATATCATGCCCTGCCAAAACTAGAGAATTAGATAAATAAATAGACAACAAAACACAGCCTATCCACAGGCACACACACATCTGTGCACGCTTGATACATCAGTTATCACATGTCCATTGAAAAATGAGGTGGACTATGTGCCATGCAGTCTAGTTATCTTGAGTGTGGCGTTAGTGGGCTTATCTGATGAAGGCACGGCTCTGAGGGTGTGTAATGGGATTGGAGCTGACGCAGGCGTGTGGCTGAAGTAAGTGTACTGATAGGCGGGTGCCAGAGGGGAGGTCTTACCCCTGCTGCTCCGGGGAAGGCAGGACGTGGGATGCCCGGAAGACCCAGCTTGTTGTGGATGGCGGTGGCAGAGACGATCTGGGCCGAGGACATGGAGGCCATACTCTGAAGAGCTTTGTCCTTCACACTCTGATCCTTCAATAACATTTCCAAAAGAAATTAGGGTACAGACAAAGTGAGGTAGGAGTTAAATGGTTTCTGCAACACGGTTCGGTATACATGTTTGTACCACGGTTTTATCTCATGTCTAACAATACCAAAAGTCTGAAATCACTAATGTAAATGCTTCCTGAATTGTTCTCCAATTACTCTAATTATAACAAATTCTCTAATTATAACAAAAATGTACACTACCAGTCATAAGTTTGGAATAGACAGACGTCTTAGAAAGAAGTCTCTTCTGCTCACCAAGGATGAATTTATTTGTCAAATTATTAATTTTGTGAAATATTATTACAATTTAAAATAACTGTTTTCCATTTTCAAAGCAGAATTTTTAGCAGCCATTACTCCAGTCTTCAGTGTCACATGATCCTTCAGGAATCATTCTAATATGCTGATTGGGTGATCAATAAACACCTTACAATTAATGGTGAAAACAGATTGGGCTGCTTAATATTTTTTGGAAACCGTGATACACTATCATTCAAAATTTGGGGGTAAGATACTAAAAAAAAAAAATTTAAATAATACTTTTATTCAGCAAGGACACATTATTTTGATCTCAAGTGATAGTAAATACAGTTGGGTCGAAATTTTACATACACTTTGTAGTATCTGCAAAATGTTAATTATTTTACCAAAATAAGAGGGATCATAAAAAATGCATGTTATTTTATTTAGTACAGATTTGAATAAGATATTTCAAATAAAAGACATTTACATATAGTTTACAAAAGAAAATAATAGTTGAATTTATAAAATTGAAAACGTTTACATGCGCTTGTTTCTTAATACTGTGTTGTTAAATGGATGATCCACAGCGTAATGCATAATTTTTCCTTCTGGAGCATCAGTGAGCGTTTGAACCTTTTGTAATAGTTGCGTATGAGTCCCTCAGTTGTCCTCAGTGTGAAAAGATGGATCTCAAAATCATACAGTCATTGTCGGAAAGGGTTCAAACACGCAAACGATGCTGGAAAACCAAAGAATTTGTGGGACCTGAAGGATTTTTCTGATGAACTGTGGGCAGTTTAACTGTTCAGGACAAACAAGGGACTCATGAACATCTATCACAAAACAAAACAGCTGTGGATCATCCATTTGTGGGACCTGAAGGATGTTTCTGCAGAACAGCAGGCAGTTTAACTGTTATTTTAACAGATAAACTATTATTTTCTCTTGTGGACTATATGTAAACATCTTTTATGTGAAATATCTTATTCAGATCTGTACTAAATAAAATAACATGCATTTTGGTAAAATAATTAACAATTTTGCAGATAATGTAAAGTGTATCTTCTGAATGGTAGTGAAAAATCTCCTCGACAGCTGGAGTAAAAGCTAAATTGAAAAATAAAAAAATGTAAGATTTATTTCAACTTTTCACTTAAATTGTTAGGTTAATTGTGTTAACTGGCTGCAATAATGACACTGGTGTAGTGGTTTTAATTAATAGTCATCACAAACATGGTGGGGGAAAAAATCCATATTTTCTGAATTGATACTAACTACGGAACCGTGATACAGACCGAAATGTGAGAGATTCGAAACCATCACCCCCTGCAGTGAACACAGAACACAGGACAATAAAGCAGCCCACACCCTCACACACAAAGATCCACAGACAGAAAGCATGTTAAAAGATTTTTCAGAGCTATAAAGCCGTTGATCTTAAGAGGAATGTGCTAGCATTAAAGACGAAAAGTCTGAAAAGAACGAAAGCCTCCAGCACAGAGTACGGGAGATGATAATGTTTAATATCGAGCGCAGAGCTGAAAGAGAACTAAATCCAATGAGAAGTGACATTGATGTTATATATTATCCCGCAGCTCCTACATGTCTAATAAAATGCATTGTGTCTGTCGGGAACAAGGGTTAAGTAATACTAACTTTTCTTTTCTGCTGTGTGTAATGTTCTATTCTAAAAGCTCCTATCAAGGTCATCAAACCGAGCCGAAACAGTACAGATGAATGCGTCAAAGAAAAGGGCCTGAAAGACATAATTTTCTCCTTTACATAACCTCCTAGTTATTTTCACAAGAAGGCTAAAGATGATCTCGCAGTATAGACTTTTAATAACACAAGGAATGCCCGTGCATAAATGGGTTTCTAAAACTGGTAATTTAATTAATCGAGCTAAAGTGTGTAAGTCTAAACATTACAAAGGCAAACATTCCCCATGCAGATTGTATAGCATGCACGACTGTAACAGGATGGAAGTCCTGCCTCTAAACACGTGAAACAGCCAGTGAATGGAGCACAACAGCATTGAAAAGACAGTTAAAAGCGGGCACGAGTTGAGAATAAACATGCTGGGAGCAGTGGCTCACGTATGGCTAAGAGAGAGGCAGAGAGGTTCAGAGCTCAAGCAGAGGTTTAGCAGCTGCTATACTGTGACGGCAACACGTCGATGCACAGTCAAGAGCACTGAGAACTGGTACTTACCATGCTTGTCACCTAAACGGAAACAAACAAGGTTTCATTGTCAATGTTCAGTTTGCACTTTTTGGCAAGTTTAATTCAAACAATCTACATGAATGAGATTTGTGGCAAGTCCACACATTTATACGTCTGATTTACAGATTTACTGCTGCTGAAAAGACCAGCATATGTTGTGTTTTGGATGCTGGTGTAGGACCAGGCTTTTTAACTAATTTAACTTAGATTCCACCAGAAAGACCATGCTGGAAAATTTTCACCAGCTAACACCGTGTTCACACCAGCCGCGTGTGACATGTCACGACACGGCAAAACTAGATTGTGTCTATTAAAATCAATGGTGCCATCTACACTGCGAGTGCAGTGTAATGCAATGTCACATTTCTAATTTTGACACGGTGCACAGCTACAATAGTTATTTTATTTATTTATTTATTTAATAGTCATATATTGATGACTATTAAACATTAATTATATGTCAAAACTTTTGACTTTCCAGCTGTCTCCATATGCACAATTATTATTATTATTTTAATTCAGTAAGAAAAAGTTTTAGTTTAATTTTATTCAAAAGTCTCAAGTTGAAGTGCGTTTCTCAAAAGCATCATAAGCCAACTATGGTCACACATTTAATCATTACTAAGTCCACAGATTAAGTATTTCCCCGAAACCATAGTTCCAACGAACATTTGCAAACATGTTGGAACTACAGCTCTCGACATGTGGTTTGAAGCACCGTTTCTTGTTAGTATGATGAGAACTTAGATAATTCTCTTGAGCACAGTAAGATGATAACATGCAGTACATTCTATACATTTAATTTCATTTTAAATAAAAATATTTCTGTCATGGCAACTCTCGGAGGGATTGGCATGGTAATGTACGTGACAATGTTAATGTATTTGGTCTTGGCGGAATAGATCTGCTACGCTGCTGTTGCGGCAGAGCAAGTACTGAGACTTGCTACTGCCAATACATCCAAAACATGCTGCTGTGAGCATGTAAGAAATATTGCTGCTGCAAATATAACATACATGAAATAACCCCCATATAGCATACATGAATCACCTCGTAGCAGATCTATACAGGTGGAGCTGGGGAAGGTGGAGGGTTTCTGAAGCAAGCTGCAACTGCTACGGCAAGCACTAGTCATATATTTGAATGTTGAGCAGAGAGCTCATTGGCTACCAATACAGGAGAGAACCAATCAGCTGTGCCATGTGATAATGATGTCATTAGGTCAGATAAAGTTAGACCTATTGGACTGCGCCATCTAGAGTTTCATGCCAGAACTCTGTATGTACACATTTCAATCAATATATTTTAGCACGTCAACAATCAGCACCATTTTTAAAGAGTGCATATGTGCAGAAATGCATAAGAGAACCCAGGAGTACGACACAAGAGGGAACCCGCAATGAATCAAACATCAAATAAAGCAAAACTACAGGGATTAATAGTGAAGTAGTCCTCAGATGCCATGTTCGTTACAGCAGCATTTCAGATAAATTTCATTATGGAGAAGGCTGCTGAATAAATAAAGTGTTCACCATTTACATAAAGCAAAACGTGAAAGTGATTTAAAAAAATGAACAGCTTTCTTTTTTTTATATATATGAATGAACTATATACTCGGACATTAATTGTGAATCGATGAATTAGCAGAAGGCAACCAATATATTATACAGTTTCAGGAAACAGTCACAACTAGCTAGTTAAAGGCAAGGTAGGTGATTTGGTTCAAAAACATTTTTTGTTATGCTGGTTGAAAGTCTTTTCACATCCCGATAGCAATCACTAAGTTAATTGGTCTAAATGTATTTGTATGTATTGATATTAGTGTTGTCAAAAGACCCGGTACTTCGGTACCAAGTCGGTACTAAAAAAATGAAAATGTTACGGTACCAGGTTTTTTTAAGTACTGGTGGTACCGAGTACCCGGTCAACCCGGTTCTTGATGCGCTATCCGAAAGGTGCGCAGATGCGCTCTCTTCATAAAAGCACTGAGACGTGGCGACATCAAAACGAGGAAACACACCAAACTAACAAAACAATTTAAAGACACCTAGCATGTTTTTGTGTTTTGCTTTGGTACCGAAATTGGTACCGAGAACCGTGGATTTTCACTGGTATTGGTACCGAATACTGAAATTTTGGTACCGTGACAACACTAATTGATATCATCTGTGGAAGGTATAGGACCATAAAATGTTCATCCAATCATTTCCCTCAGACCGAGGGCTGTCCTACCTGCCTGTCAACGTATGTGTTTGCACACCTCCATGAACCCTGTTTGTGGAGACATGATACATCATCAGCGCTTTCTATTATGCTATTGTAGACTGAGCGAGAATGGAAGGCGTTATTATTGTAATATTATACGCTTTGTACTGTAATATTTTCTCACCCGTGAATGAGACATGAGATAAACTGACAGCGTTGAATTCAACCGTCCACCAATGCCGTCTCTCATCATGTCACTGGTTAGCCTCTGGTCTGCCTGTGCCGTTCATGTGTTTTGGAGGAGGCGTGGCTTTGGAGAGTAATTATGCAGGGAGGGTGGGATCTTATGCTTTCAAAGCTAGCTTGCTATTGCTAGCCTGTCCGAAATCGCCTACCCTATCTTTTATTTCTTCAACAATGCATTGTAGTATGGTAGTTAATCTGTGTGTTTTTTTCATTGTTTGGGAAACGTACCCCTGATTTGTCCATGGTTTGGTCACATGCAACTTGTGTACCAGCGGGTGAACAGGATGCTGACCAGTACAGAACTAGTCCTACTCAGCATAAACTAGAATTTAAATATTGGTCCATGCTGGTCTTTTCAGCAGTGATATAACACAGTGACTGAAATGTTGGTTAGATAACACTGCTTTCAAGGACTTCCTGAATATTACTAATTTTGAATATGACCAAATTGTGAATTCAGTAATGAAAAAGTCATTTTTTTTATTTTATAACTATGCTTTTAGTCATATCCTTCCCATGATATGTTAAGCTCTCTGAAGTCACACCGCACATGCTAATAGTAAAACCAAGATTAAGGAGTCAGTGTGAGCGCTGGTCAACCAGATGAACTGCAGAAAGCATCTTTAGGGAAGATTTATAGCTGATAATATGGCAGTTTGAGATCACTGTGGCTAGGGTTTCATTACAGACCAGCTCAAAGAGTGGCACCATAATGACAGTCATTTCAGTCAACATGTCTCAGATAAGAGCACACTGGGCAGGTTTACTATAACGCTACGCTGCAAATGGCAGGAGGGAGCTCAAATTCTTCCCTGCTCCTGATTTCTAATTTGCTTTAGATGAGAGTAGACAGAGACCCATACAAAAGCTGGCTGTTTTTACTCAGGCAGCCGCCAGTGTCCCTGAAAGACCAGCCATTCATGGCGGAAATGCACACAGACGCTCCACTAGGCACACACACACACACACACTTACACATGCACACAAATGGGGGAGTCATTAATATATCTGAGTAAACTGGGAACTGTGGAAAAGTGTGCTGGTCAAAAGGAGTTAGTCATCACCTCACAAAAAGAAAGAGAAAGAAACAGAAGGAGACAGAGAAGTCAGACCAACCTCAAGGTCTTTTCAGTAAACACAGACATTAGGAAACGACCCTTGCAGATGTATCTTAAATGACAGGTCAATTTATTATCAGATTATCCCTTCCACAAAAGGCCCCTTTTTTTGTAAGCCACAGCCTTTGTGGATGAGATGCATTTGATGTAAGGTGATTATATGCAGCACACTTTGCTGTTTATATGACTAATTTCAGTTGTTTCATTAATGCAGCATGAGGAAAGCGTTTGACAGCCAGTGGGTTATTGAAAAAAAAAGCCAAGAGAAAGAGCGAGAAGAGAGGGGAATGCAACAAAAAGCATCTGAGCGACGGCCTTAATGGGCCTCTTTGGTCCAGACTTCTTGTGCAGAGCGTTTGGGAAGAACAGATGACCTCATTAAACTCTAGGAGAGATAAAGGCAAAGCAGCGCTGGTTTTACTCTAGACTGTGCTCTTCCTGTAGTCATGTGGCTGCTTGTGTTGTTTAAGCAGTGACCAGAATCCCGCTGAACACTGACCTCTAGCTCTCAGCCACTCTCACCAGCTAAAGCGTACTGCCAGCATGAGACAACACTCCACACACGACACACATGCAAACACGACACACAGAAATGCATTCATGTAACCAGCAAAGTGCACTGTGCTTCTGAGGCTTTGTTTCGTCATATAATGGTTTTCAAATTTTTATATCACACATCTTTAAAGGACTTTTTTTATGGTCTCATGATAGTTGCATTTGCAGAGGCAACTATAAGCTATTCTAAGGTTGATTTACTTAAAAGGGGTGTAAACACTTTGTATGTCACTATCAAAACATTATTCAACTGAATCAACTAATAGTGTTGGTTTGGGGGCATGGATATTTGTTTGCCTGACCAATGGCAGACAGAGGGACTTTTTAGGAAAACTAATATTTTTACAATTCTGCAGTTATTGCATGCATCTCTCTAAGTCAAATCTCACAATTAATTTGGTGAAGACAGCAGCATAGAAATTAGACTTTACCGTTCATATTAAACTTATACTATAGTTGGAAATAGAGATTATACTTGACTAAAACTAAAAACTAAAATGTATGTAAATGTAAAAATAAATAAATAAAATGAACTAAATTAAAACTATAAAAGCATTGCTGTTACTTGAAAAAATAATAATACAAAATATATATATATATATATATATATTTTATTTTATTTTTTTTTATTTTTTTTGTGTGTGTGTGTGTGTGTTTTTTTTTAAAGAAAACTTTATTTCAGCTAGGTGCCAAGAGAGCATATATGATTTTAATTTAGTTTAACTTGATGTACTAAAATAACTAAAATTGAAATAAAAAAATTTATAAAAATATAGAGAGACATATAACAAAACCTACTAAATAAATGACAAGAACACACAACAAAAATTACAAAAACTTTAACTAAAATTAAAACGAAAAAAAAAAACGAAAATACAAAAATAAAAACTAATTCAAAATCTAAAAAACTATAATAGTATCTCAATAATACTAAAATACCACTGCTACAAATGTTAAAAATTATTTAAAAATGGATTTATAACTGAGCAGTAAACTTAATTTAAATTAAGTTTAGAAAAAAACCTGTATAGATGAGTTTTTTTTATTATTATTCGCCTGTATCAGAATGTATGTGGAGGCTTTTTTTATGTAACAAATGCTTATTTATTAATAAAGTCCATTTAGTCATTTATTAACTTTTATAAATGAATTTATAATTTAACATATTTTAAGGAATATTTCTGTATACCACAAAGATGGAACCTACAGATTTAGTTTGTGAACTTCTAAAAATACTGTCCCCAAAATTACAGGGATAGAAAACTGGGATTTATAAAACCTCAGCTCCAAATCGGTGAGCAGCAAAATTGTCCTGCATTATGGAACAAACTTAATAGTTGCCTTTGCTCTCCAGAGCTATTGAATTTCACATCCATATTAATTTCCAAAGCATATGCTGCTTTTCAGGTTTGTGGTATGTGTCGACAGTTCCTGCACTCCTGCTATATTTAACTAGAAACCGCCGTGGGACCTATAGCGTTAGACTCAGAGCACACGCACTTTGTGGTCAATGAGAGACAGAGGCCAAAACGGCCAGTAAAACAGACATTCACTGACAAGCGTGAAAGGAGGATGCACATCGGGGACGGGGTAGAGACGTTTAATTATGTATGCTAAACAAGCCGCCGCATGCAAGGCATCTAGGTTACAGGAATTAGAGCAACAAGGCATTCACAGGAAACAGGAAGTGAGACACATGGCAACCACAAGCCCAAAAGCAGAAAAGCGCATACCTTTAGCTTGGAATGAAATTCGCGAGATTTCCTTCTGGCAAGAACCTGAATGTGACTAGACACCTGCGGGTTAGGGAAGGGGAGGAAAACAAAGGAACAGCCTGTAACCATGGCGATGAAAAGCCCCCCCTGCAACTGGGCAGAGCCAGACGTACCTTGATGGCAGCTTGGATTTCTCGAACTTTCTTTCTTGCTAAGACCTGTAAGTGACTAGACACCTCCGTTTTTCAAAACGAAACAAGAAAAGCAAAAAGAAAAAGCAATAAAGAATTACAGACATTTTTAACAGGCAAAACATTTGAGGAGGGCCTTTCTTAAAAAGGAAAGCGTGGCCAAGCCGGCCCGCTCAACTCCTCTCTTAAGTGAGCTGATTAAGGAGAATGCAGGCTTCTTAAGCACATTAAGAAAGCGCAGATGTGATCTTCTGTGTACTGAATGAGAATGGCCACGTCTAGTATTCTTCGGGGAGGAGAGCGAGAGCAGCCGCACGGGCCCCGGGGCCCTTTAACCGCCGCTCTGCATATTCCACTAAGTCAGAGTTCTGTTTGTGAATTATGTACTAATGGTGTATTAATAGTCATGTGAGGTGGGAGGTTGTGTGATGTTGTAACGAGGCTCTGCTCCGAGGGGTTACGTGGAGAGCGTTCCTCGTCTTAATCAGGCCAATCACGCACAAGTGGCTGTTGAGCGGGCCTCGCGCTCGACGCCGTGTGTTAATGAGGTTGGCGGTCTCCGGAGGCTCGCCGCTCTCGACTCTCCAGCCTGGCAAAGTCACATTTACACATATCTCAGCATCACAAGTGGCCCTTTAACCTTTCCAAATTAATTACAACAATCACTTCAATGGTTCAGGCTTAGCCAAATGAAATTACAATGGGATTGTTGTGATGTTTCAGCGTTTGGGTCGATTTCTGGACTTTTGACTTTGCTGCGAGTTTAAGAGGTGTCAATCTTTTATAATATCATACACATAGATTTATGTCGATTTTTTTTCCCATCATAGATAGTAAGGTATGTTCTGGGTTAAACACAATTTACGCTCCGTCAACAGAATCTGTTGCATGCTGCCGATTACAAAACCTAATAATTAAAATTCAGGCCTCAGTTTGTATATCAAATTTCCTAAAGTGTTTACTGCACTTTGCACTTTTTAATTGGAAGTTCTGAATTCAAATGGAGAAAAGTTTCTGCACTTACATTAACTAGTTGTAGCAAATATGTATGGTCATTTATATGGTCCTAGACGATGGTCATTATTCTAAAATATATGAGTAACACTTTACAGTATGGATCCATTAGTTAACGTTAACTTTAACTAATAATAAGCAATGCATGTGTTACAGTGTTTATTATTCTTTGCTAACATTATTTAATAACAATACAACTGTTCATTTGTTAGCTCAGGTTCAATAAGATTTCAACTTTTGATTCAACTAGTATATTAGTAAATATTGAAATTAACACTAATATTAAGTACTTTTTTTAGTACATTGTTAGTTCATGTTACCTCAGGTCCATTAAAAATATCAACAGGTACAATTTTGATTTTAATAATGTATTAGTAAATAATAAAATTAACACTAATATTAAGTACTTTTTCATTGTTAGTGAAACCTTATTGTACCGATATTTGATTGTTGAATGCAGTAACTGACCAATCAGAATTGATTATTTTAGACAGTATCAAATTCTTATTCTAACATGTAAAGTTTAATTATGCTATTTAACATACTTAAATTAGCGTGATCATTTAGATATTGTGCTGCTAAATCACTTTAGCACTGATTCACTCTTAACCCCCTTCTTGTTTGTTTGAGGGATCAGAAAGTGGCCTGGATACTATATAACCCGGAATATTCATATATCTAATTTAAAACAAAAGGATGTATTACATTCCCTGTCTGCTGTAGTAAATCTAGCTGATAAAAGCTTTGAGACAGAACCATCTAAGTACAGCCCACTGAAGTGTTACAACTGCACCAGCACATACAGATCAACATTACAAATTACATTACAGTCAAATGAAAAAAAAAAAAAAACAGATTCATGGATTTAAACAGACATTTCAGTTCTGAACAGGTCATCTGTGTAAAAACATGTCTATTTAAATTGTTTTTTTTTTTAAATAATAAGCCTTTTGAAATAGTGATGCTTTGTGTTTGCTAATGTGTGAGTGAGTGTCTTGGCCATAGCTGTTCAGTGGCGTGTTCTCATACAGCTGAATGAAACATCTGCCGGCTGAGCCCAGCGTTCAGGGTCCGTCTCTCCTACAATCGCATTAGCGTTCTTGCACCCAGCCTGAACATGCTGCAAAGCTCCATGCTCCTGTATGAGTGGCTATGTGTGTGTGTGTGTGTGTGTGTGTATTGTACCAACCTATGTTTATGTGTGTGTATGAGCAGGGGTGGGCGATATACCAATAAAGACGTTAGAAATTAGTCAAGAGAATTGGTTTTCCAATCACTTCAGCCGCCTAGATGCGCAGTAAAAGATGGAAGATGAAGGTAGTCTCAAATGCCCCACTTGTTAGAATAATGCCCGTTTCACACCACAAGCAAAAGCAGTACATATTTTTCATAGCAATTTTATCTATTTCCAACACATCTTTTAGTTAGTTTTTTAATAGGTGTTCTATTATACAACCAAATACAGGAGCAAACTATTCATTCATTGTTCAGTGAGGCTTTACAGGGCACACACACTTTCTATTCAGTAAATCTGACTGAATACAGACATTTTTAGCACTGTAGTTGTCAATTTTATAATATTTTTATAATATATTTTATATATCAATTAACACATATTTAATTTAACAATACAATTATTTAATTATTATATATAATTAATTTCGTAAATTATAAGCTTATAGTTACTGTATATGTACTTGCCAACAAGAGAAGCCTTTTTTTCTTTGAATTGAAAAAGTGATTCTGAGCAGATAATATATTTAAAAATTGCAATTTAGATGACTGATCAAAATATATAATATTATTTGTTCTGTAAAACTATATGCAGTATGTACAGAACATGATAAAAAAAACTAATTTTAAGAACACTGTAATAGACATTTTTCCTTATATCGCCCACCCCCAAGTGGGAGTATCTCTTTATTTCTGCTGTTCATTGTGTGAGCTGTAAGACTTCTTCCTGCAAAAGCTGGGATAGCAGGTGCATTCGACAGTACTGGCCTTCCCGTTCAGTGGCATGCATGCAAGAACAAGGATTCTCTTACCTGTTTCCGTGTCCTTGTCTTCCCAGTTCTGAGTTTAATGTATCTGGCAATCAGCTCATTCCGACCTACGGAAAGACAATAGATGAGATGTGTTAATGTAAAAATTTTGGAAATGTAATACTTTAAATTCAATTAACCTAATCAAAGCAGGAATGCACGGCCTTGAGTTCGTATGCATGAGCCAACATTTCTATAGCCTCAGTTGTTCCCACCCCGTTAGCAACATGTAGCAATCTTAACCCCAGTGAATGAACAAACACGCCTAATTTAAATGAAAACTTGGCCGTGCGTGCTATTACCATTAAAATAGCCCAACAACTCTACAGCCTTTCAATTTAATCTAATTTAATCCCAATTTGTTCAAAGCCTCACGCTATGAAAAGAAACAGATCCAGACTTTCATATGGTTACAGCACGTAATGGCATAGGAAACATATTCATTTAACACACTACTGTTCTCACTAAATAATAATTAAAGCATGGTTTTGTAGTGATCTCCAATTAATGGCAGCTCTACACATTCTTGCGCCCTCGGCACTGCTCTAATTACTGATGCTAGGCACAATGACCCCTGCTTAGCCTTTTCATATGTTAATAACATACCGCCACCCCAAAACTATTACGCAAATTATAGGTAAGGAGCCACTCTAATTATGTGTCCAGCTGTAGCCAACGGTTGCCATAGAGCTCTTGATTTTTTTTAAATCCAGGGCTGTGTAATAAAACTAGCTTTTTAAACAGCAACCGCAGAATTGATGTAGCTACAATTTACCACGTGTCCACCTAATTTACATTGGAACAACATTAAACTGTATTTACTGCTAAATATAATTAGCATAAAGTAAAAAGAATACTAAATAGAAACACATGAGATAGAAACACATGTCGGTTTGTGTACATATGTACAGTATGTATATGAAAAATTCTGAGAGATTGATTATGTTGGTCAAAAGAGAGAAAGATGTAATATTTGCCATCACTCCCTCAGCCATTGTATTAGAAACACTCACACAGCAGCATTAACCAGTTTAAATCCCAATGTGACTAAATACAAAATACAAAGTATAGTCTTAAAAACATAGTACTTGTCAAATGTTTGGAAACATTATGATTTTTAATGGGGTCCTATTATGCTTTTTCACTTTTTGAAATTTAGTCAGTGTGTAGTGTGTATGTTTGGGCATAAAAAAGATCTTCAAACTTACAAATCTCAAAGTCCACTCCAAAGGGAGATAATTCGTTTTTAAAAAATCCCTTTTCAAGAACTACAACGAATAGCTCGTTTGGACTACAGCGTTGTTTTCTGGGTTTTGTGATATCACAAAGCGGCCCATTAGAATATCATTAAAATAATCCCCGCCTGCGGAAATTTTTCGGAAGGCGGGCCTTCATCAAACCCGGAACTAATTGAGCCGTTTATGCCAGGCTGGGGAGAAAGGTATTGTAATAATGTAAACTATGTGAAAAATAATGTGTTTTTCGAACCACCAAGCATCAGAGCATGTTCTAGTACACCTCCAAAACAAAATCAAGTAAACTTTGTAAAAGAGCATAATAGGACCCCTTTAAAAGCTCACCAAGGGTGCATTTACAGTGGTGTGAAAAAGTGTTGGCCCCCTTCCTGATTTCTTATTTTTTTGCATGTTTGATGATCTGAAACATTAAAGTGTGACAAACATGCAAAAAATAAGAAATCAGGAAGGGGGCCAACACTTTTTTACACCACTGTATGTGCTCAGTAAAGACACTAATATTGTGAAATGGTATTACAATTTAAAATAAAAAAATTTCTATTGTAATATATTTTAAAAAGTGATTTATTTCTGTGATGCAAAGTTTAATTTTCAGCATCATTACTACAGTCTTCTGTGTCACATGACTCTTCAGAAATCATTCTAATATGCTGACTTGCTGCTTAAGAAACATTTCTTATTATTATCAAAGGTGAAAACGGTTGTGCTGCTTCATATTTATGCAGAAACCATGATATACAAGCATTCAAATGTTTGGGGTCTATGTGTGTGGCAAATATGCGTTACAAATGTATCAAAAGTGACAGTAAAAACATTTATAATGCTACAAAATATTCTATTTCAAATAAATGCTATTCTTTTGAACTTTCTATTCCTCAAAGAATCCTGAAAAATGTTTCCAAAAAATATTAAGCAGCAAATTTCTTTATTATATTTTACAATATTACTGTTTTTAGTGTATTTTTGGATACCTTTTATTAAAACCTGATATTATATGAATCATTTGAATCTGCTTTAGGGGTTTCTGCTTTTCCCTAAACCCACATAAATGCAGCCTTTGTGAACATAGACCTAATTAAAAACCTTTAAAAATTAAAATGTTTCCAAACCTTTGACAAGTACTGTATATTTAAAAAGAAATGACCTTAACTCAGCAAGACTTGCTATTTAAATTCCCATATAAACACCTAACAAATCACACATTAAAAGTAAAGGTAGATTTGTCGATAAAAGAAAAAAAAGGGAGGAACGGCAGCAGATGTGTTCTGGGTGAGGAGTGGGGTGACTGGCCATGGCGGTGGCTGGGCTGAGGTCTGTTGTTTGTGAAATGGGCACACACTGAGATTGCAAAGGCCCATCATCCACCTGCTGTGCACTGGGCTCGCTGTGTTCAGGTGGGATGGGTAATCTCCTGAGCTTCTGCTATTAGGCACACCTGTCGTGTGAAAGGGAATCTCTCTCACTCAACTCCTCTCTCTTACGTACCAGTCATTTTCCTTTCTGTCAGCAAAATCCTCATGAGCTTTAAAACCAAGGGGAATCGTAAAGAATGAATTGCACCTGCTGTTATTAGTTTTTCTTTGCATGTCCTGTGTACGTTTTAGCACTCGCTAAATAAATTATGCAAATGAGGTAATGATGCGAACACGCCCACAAGTCAGTGCTGAACACGATTTGTAAGAAAAAATTCCAAATATGGTTGTGAAGTAATTACTTAGTAATTACAAAGTATAAAGTAATTACTTATTCAAAATAAGTATTTCAGACTTTTAAGTTGTGATATAACACTACAACAGATTTTTTATTCTATTGTGACCTGCATCCAAGTGTAACAGATCATCCAAAAATAAAATATTTGGTTCTATTCATCAGTTGTTAACTGGATTTGGGTATGTGGGCATTGCACTCAAAAGTGTAGGAAGATAAGCATGAGTTTGCTGGGGCAAGTTCAAGTGGATTAAATGATTGGAGAAGCCCTGCATCCTTAATAAGATCTATAACATGCATTTAGAAAATAGATAGGGTGAATTTTCATTCAATGCCTTTAACTATGTGATCATCAGCAATGTCAAAGTGTCCACATAACTCTGAAAAGCCCCAACTGGGCACCGAATCCTTTGAAGACCAAATTCTGGAAATACCCACAAACACGTACACATGTGGCAATATTGAGATGTCTATATGAAACCGTACAAACTCCCTCTACGAAGACCCTGTACTAACAATTGGTAGCACTCCCCAACACAGCCTGAGGCTAATGAGCATGTGATTCCAACATGCGTGCTTAATACATGTGCAGGCTAAATGGAGGGGCAGCTCTCTTTCTTCACGCAGGGCATTCTGATAAGGCTATAACAACGGCGGGAGATCATGTGACCTCCAGGACAAATAAATAGCATCTGGGGATTTTCAGTTCCAGCCCACCTCCCCAGCATGCCAACACTGTAATCTCTCCCAGATGAAGCCAGGGCCTCGCCACTTTCAATAATTTACACACTGTGTACACATAACATGACAATAAGGGCATTCATGCAGATGCCTGATTCCTAGATCAAAGCTTACAAACGGCCAGCTGTAAGCATGCTTACTGCTGAATAATTCATTCTTTTCACCGCCTTGAAAAAAACCCTGCTCAGTGCGACTTGGCCAGCATGCTTTCTTTCCTGTGTTTGCCATGCAAAACAACATTGGCAAAGTCAAAAAAGAGGGTAAGGACACACTGGAGGTCCTGAAACCCCAGGAAACAAGCTGCCCCCCAATGACAGTAATAAGAGAAAATACTTTTTAAAGTAATATGTGTTCCAGTTTTATTCTAAAAGAGTGTGAACAGGTGCCCTGTATGTGGCTGTACTGTGAAGCCCTGATTCTGGATCAACGCACAAAAAATTCATATTCAGATGTAAAAAATAAAATATTAATAGTTCTGGGTACTGAAACTCATATGCAGTAGGGCTGCACACATTTGCCCAAAAATCTAATTGTGATTGTTTTATCATATATTGCATTAATGAGTCAAGTCAATAAGAATATTTATGAATAATAATAATAAAAATAATGAAATAAAAAGGGGAATCTGGCATATTTCGCTTTGTGTGAACAGGTCCATAGGAATGCACCAATTCAATTTAAAGTCTCGTTTGTGGTGGATATTCATGGCGAATATATTCATTCAGCAATATGGTATACATGAGGAAGACGGCAGAGCAGTGGGTGGGAACGGGGAGGATGTGAACTCTAGCAAGAGTTCTCCAGTTGTCAGTCAAAACAGCAGGGAAAGGATTAGGTATTTATGGCCTGACTAAAAAGCAGAGCACCGGGCAAAGAAGAAATCCGTTCTCTTGAGTAGGAAAAGGCTTCCCTTAATTTCAAAGACACCAGAGTCCATATCAATAGCTCCTAAAACAGCAGAAGCCACTCAGTGGGGCCTGCCGGCACCCCTCTTTCTAGGATTGTCCTCCAGCTGACTCTTCATTCAATTAGGAATGCATCTCCCCCCTTTGCACCAACTCCCTCAGAGGAAAGAAAAGTGGACTCCCTCCCCGCTCCCTACTGAGAGCTGTCAGCACTCCCACCTCAATTTAGACGTTAACTCATCCTCCCCTGCTCAGACTTCACAGATATGCACCAACAGACTCTGGCCGTTGAAGGCTTTCCCTGAATAGGGTGTGTCTTTGATAATTTTGCAGTCTGGAGCCAAAGTGTGACTGTAGCTGGACGTTAGCTAAGCCAGAGAGCAATTAACAGTCCTGGAACAAGAGTTCACCCTCTTCTTACATCCGTCCATTCCTTGGTTCCTGCATCCCCTCCTTGAACTGAGGAGGTTTACACAGCTGCTGCATTGGCCACTACTCCCCCCCATGACCCCCTGCTGCAGCCCACTTTACCACTCTCACCTCACAATGCTGTATCACACTTTTTAATTTGGATGAGGTTTCATTGCCTCATCTGGGCTGCTCTCAAATGGCTCAGCACAGCAAGCATTTTCTCTGTGTTTTATGGCTGTTTCTCAGAGTTGCCAAAACACCCTAGCAGCAGTGGACTTTCAAACTACTAATCACCATTAATGTGTCAAGACTCAATATCTTTTCTCAGCTCACAATGACACCTTTCATCTTCAACTTGAAATGTTCATAAATTATAAAGTCATTTAGCCTATATACATAAAGAAAAAAAATATATACAGAAATATATATATTTATTTATGTATTTATATATATTAAGGATGTAACGGTACACGTATTCGTACCGAAAATTTCAGCAAATACAGCGTTGTTTGTAGAATTTTTTTTTTTTTTCAAATTTCAGTCTGGTCAAGTTGGCTAATTAACTGGACAATGATTTGATGAACCTGTTAGACCATATTGATCAGCTGGTTAGAGATACTAACCAGCATCTAACCAGGATTTCAAGTCCCAAAAATGAGCTTGACCACCTAAAGCTGGTATGAGTTGTTTTTTTTTTCAGCAACACGTGGCAGTGTCCTCCTCCTTACAGGTCTAACTGAGATGAAACCATCAACACCAGCCCTTCCATTAGCATCCTCCCAGCCCCTCACAGATAGCACTCCACAGGAGCCAAAGAGCCTCTACAGCAGGAGTGTGTTATATCATTTAAAAAGGCAGCATAAAATTGCCATTGATTCCACACCGAGGGGGTGAAGCAAATAAAGCCCCCATCATCCTTCCTGCCAGCATGTCATAGCAAAGATGATTTAATCAAAGCAAAATCCTGCAGCTCGGCTCAGACCCCATGCCATAAACATTGTCCTCATTTATAGGTATAGCATATTAAATCCTTTTAATGGCTTTGGTTATGTTATTTGATTGCTAAAAACACATCACTTTTTTTCTCAGAGCTTTTTAAAGGACTCATTTCCTGTTGTACCACATTTGTTTAACGCAGGCCTGACCGCACTCACATCTGGCCGGTTGGACAACTATGATGTCAGTGGATGCTGGATCGTGGCCATACAGCCAGCAAGCAGTGAGTGATTTCTCACATAAAGGCTCACTTCAACCCATCCAAATCTAGCATTAATCCTCAATAGGCCACAAACTGAATCTGTCAATTGTCACAGCAGAAAGGAACTAAAACATGAAGTTTGATCATTCTTAAAATTAATTCCTGTGAGATTTCAAACTTGTGCAATAAAGCATTCTTGTTCGTCTTCTGAACAAATGACTTTCATCAGCCACTTTTTTTAATCAATTGGTCAAAAAATGCAAACCAACTGGGCAATGTTATCAAATCTATTGCTAGTTAAAATACACAAAGACAAACTGTTAATGTTGAATGTTATGAATTGCGTATTAGCATATATGGTTTTTGGGGAGTACATTTGAATAAAGATGAACGTGTTTGGTTGCTCGTAATTTGGGGTAGTGTAATTATTGAGTAGTACTTCCACAGTCACTATGGACAATCTTTCACAAAAGCATGAATTCTTTGGGTTTGATATTCTCCCGATGAGACCTGTGGAGACAGCAGCCCTTCTCCCGTGTGCAGTACAAGACACAATGCCCCTGTTTCCCTGTCACGCGTGATAGATGACTCGAGGGTCTCCGGCTTCCATTAGCATCACAATAGACTAAACCAACAATATGGAGGCATTCACTCCAAGGGTCCCTGGCTCGGCTGGGCTGGGGGAAGGGCCAGCGCGGGGCAAAGGGAGGCAGGCAGGAAGCCTTTTACTCCCAAGAACAACAGCATTCAAGGAACACTGCTTGCTAGGAGGGGAACCCACACAGACAGGAGACAAAGAGCGAGATTTGTGCCTTGGAAGTTGAGCAGGTGACACAGAACTAGATTCAAGTGTACAAAATGAGGCACAAAAAAGGAAGTTCATGCAAAAGTTTCTCAGGCAAAACGATTTTCAGAATTGTGACTAACTTCAACAACTAATTTCCAAGTACATTCACAACTGAAAATAATTGAGCATGCCAATTACAAAATTTTCTTGTAACTATTCTGCTTCAAGTGAAATCAGTAAATGTGACAATATATCTGAACTCGAACTTCCATCATTCAGGACAAAGGAGCAAAATCTTAATCTAGCTAACCTTAATCTAGCTACTGAAATTTATATAGAAAGACTGTTTATAAACATCTCACTAATGCAAACCAGCTGCCTATTTCAGGGAGCTTCCGTTTCCTCATTACATGGCCCCTCACTGTAGAGAGAAGGGTCATAAGATAAACGTTTCTTTACTGGCATTATTGTTTCATGAAGAACTTTTTACATCAATTATATGAAGGTAGAATGACGTCAAAAAGATTTGCATGTGCAGGGTAAGAGTTGTGGAAGTGTACATAAGACCGTAAGCGTAAATTAAATTTGCATGCGCAAGAGAAGCTTTGTAAAGGTGTAAATCGTGTTTCAAGCGCAAGAGCCTTGCCTGCCTTGCCTTGCATTTGATTAATCATGCAGCCCTACTTCACACTAACAAAATATTAAGTACCTTTCACTGAATTGTTCATTGGAGAACCAAATAAAGTGGTCTCAGCACCTTTAAATCGACCAAATTTGTCATGCACTTAGTGGTACCCTGGCCTTTTTAGGGTCAAAACACTGGCCTCTCAACCACCCTTTGGCTTGAACAAGCTTAGAGTTCAAGACCATGCATTTTGTCCCGTGACCTAATGAGTGTGCGTGTGCACGTGTCTGGGGTTGGGCCATTCCGACGGGTCCTCTGTGCCATCTGCCACCTGCTGAGAAGGCAAGACCTCACTCACACACACGCAATCACATACATTTATGCATCACCCACTTACCACACTCAGAAAGCCCATCCATGGGAGAATGGAACAAGAAACAAGCTTTTCCTACCACATGTCATGTCCATTTATTAGTGATGTTTGCCAAGACAGGATTCACTATTATTATTGCTCATATATAAACAAACCACTAACCCAAAAAATAAAAATCTGGCTACAGACCTATTTTCTAAAATCTTATCAAACCTTCTAGACTTAGATTGAACGTAGGACTACAGTCAGAACTAAGGATCAAAATATCATAGAGACTTGCCTAAGGGCTCTTTGACTTGGGCAAGTGATGAGCCACCTAGCAACCACAGTGAACACCCTAGCAAATGAACCACTGAAGACCTAAGTATGCTTTATTTTCTGCGTTCAGCTCTGTCTTGAGCAAAATTAAGTGCACAAGTCTTTCAACGCATACTCCATTGACCAGGAGCATGAATAGACGCATTTGGTGCGTATACATCTAGAGAACCTCTTTTCGCTCAGATCACTTGCACTTGCGCTGGTGTCCATGCAGACAAGAGAAATAGAGCTGTGCGCAAACGGTATGCATGAAAATTAGGGGACTGTGCTGCTGATGAAAATTACATCATGTGGACTGTTCACAAACCAGAGCAGAAAGTGAAGAAGTAAAGTAGACATAAGACTTACACACTTTCAGAAAGTGGTACAAATGCTGTCACTAGCGCAATACCCTTTCAAAAGGTACTAATATGAACCTTTAAGGTACTAATATACACTTTTGGGGTAAATGAGGTACAAAGGTCTACCTTTTGAAAGGTAGCTTTTTCCTGAGAGTGTAGCAAAGCTCTGATAATGACACCTTAACATTATGGCAGCAAGTTTTGCATGAGCAATACTTACATCTTCCAAAAAAAAAACGAATTGACTTAATAAAAAAGCGTGAGTTTCATCAAAACCTTTAAACAATGTCCATCCAAAGAACTTTAGTGTGAAGCTTTTACAGCTGCTGACACCATATCTTTTTTATTGCAGTTTTTTTGAATTGCTAAAACACATTTCTTGTAACCATCACTCATTTTCTCAAAACCTTAAACACAAATCCAAATACTCAAACTAAATTCACGAAACCTCTGACTCTTCCATCAAAATCAAACAATCACTGCAAAACCATTTCACTTGCACTCAAAATCAAACGGTGCTCTCAGATCACACACACACACACACACGAGTCAATAAAATAAACACTAGTTACAGTAAACTCAAATACTGTAAGTTGTGCAATTTTAAAATCAGGGTCAATGAGAGATTCATTCTGTCTCAGCATCATGTCTTTGTGCTTAATGTAGTCTTTTTTGTTAGACAAACAGAAAAAACCCTCTGGTCTGACAGACCCAGCCTTGATAACACTCTCTAAACCTTACTCGTTCTCTCCTCATCCTCTTCCTCCTCATCCTCCACTTCTTACATGTACTCTTCCTCCTCTTCTTCTCAGATTGTTTCCATCTATTGTTCGTATCATCATTCAGTCACCTGTGCCACTTGTGCACTCTGAACTAGCTCATATTTTGTACAGTTGGTTTGATCACATCATTAGAAACAAGTGTGAACAATTTTGAATCGTTGTGTGTAAAAACACAAACTAAAAAAAAAAACTTTTGCCGCTTGTGTTTAGCATTTTGCAGCACAAATGCATCACAGTGTGATAAGTGTTTAAGTGAATGAGAATGTGTTTAGAGTTTTGCAAAAAGAGTACATGAGATTTGCAAATAGAGCCTAACTGCCTGAACATGTTTAAGGTTAAGCAGAAAGAGTGCTTTATTCGACGAACTGGTTTAAGCTAGTGAGAATTTGGTTCAGATTGGGGTTTAGTGTTTTAGCAATTCAGAAAAACTGTAATAGATATTATAGTGTTTTTTCCTCTTTGGGACACCATTCTCAGCATCATGAAGGTGCCTGCTAGTCATGTTTAAGCAAAAAAGCAGGCTAATTTTAGGGGTATCAGGTAAATGGAAGTACTTGTCCTGATATCCGACCTGTGCACATTTTTAGAGCTCAAAAACAATACTGAACAACAAATATAACTAATGTTTTTTAATATTATTTATACACTAATATTATATTACATAATGTAGGATATCAGACCGAATCAGACAATCTAAGATTTGGTC
>NW_015648581.1:0-3039 GCF_001515625.1 Sinocyclocheilus rhinocerous
CTTAATTTATAATTTATCAAAACAATGCAATATAAACAGATTGAACCGTGTTCGCTTATAGTAATCAAATTGACCCCTGTACACTTCTGACCCCTTAACCAACCCTTAAACCAACCCAAACCACCAAACCTGAGCCTAACTTTACCCGTATCACACCTCAACAGCAGCAAAAGTGTCATGCATTAACACAAGCGTTTAATCATTTTATAACATCTGGTAAAATCATTTGTAGATTTTCAAGATGTGCATGATCATATGAATTAGAAGTTTAATGACATTTGTAAGCATTTCAATCTACATGAAATGTTAATTATTAGGTAATGTTTAATACATTTATTAGTAAACATTAACAAGCACATTATTTCACATTTCTAGATATGTGAATATTTATTAACTAACTGTCCGTTAAGCATTACATAATGTTTGTTAATGATTTATTAATGAAAGCTATTATAAAGTGTTACCACATAATTATATGTTGTAACATGTTTAGATAACATGAATATTTAATATGGCCTTAGGAAGAGTTTTAGATTCTCTTTAAGTGTCTTCATCATCTATTAGTTCCACAGCTGCTTTTGTCTGCTCAAGGAATTTGCACTATTTTTAGTAAATCTGTTTTGAAAGAGTATATATTTTGAAAAACTAAACAAATGAAACCACTTTTGTAAGAAAATTTTTTGTCTGTTTTTTTATATTGTATGTATTTTTGTATTAGGTATTTTTACTGTTTTTTTTTTGTTTTGTTTTTTTTTACGTTTAGAACAAGTTTTTTTATGATATATATGAAATATGAGGAGGAACTTTTAAATTGTTTATGTACAAATTGTGGTTTACATTTGCATTTACTCACAAACTAAACAACCTTTATGTGAAGCTGCATCAGATTCAGATTGAGACACAATCAGAGCTGAAATCTGCTGCTCAAACTGTTGAGATCAGACTGAAATCATCAGAGATATTTTGTCTCATCTTTTGACACAATGTAATAAAAAAGGCATGCAATTATCACACTTCTGAAAGTTTCAACAGAACACTTAAACATTACATCAGACTAATATTATATAATTGTGATCTGTGTAAAGTTATATATACTCGTTTAACTAATGTTATGACATGTTAAACAAGAAGAGATGGGATTTTATTTGTAAATTTTTTTGTGAAATACTTTTTATGAAAGATTGTCAAAAGTATTAATCAAAGCAAGTCCCAACTTGTATGAAACCTGGAATATTTATATCTGGACTCACAAATCTACAGTTTTGTTGGCCAAGTGACTAAGCTAATAGAGCACATCTTTAAAATAAAAACATGAGGGAATATTCGTTTTGATGTAACAAATCAAAGGAAGGAAGAAACACTTAATCTGATGTAGAAACTATTATTGAGTGCTTTATTTTGCTCTGGAAAGAAAGTGGAAAGACTTTGTGTTTTAGTGTCTCTGCATTTTGGTCTAATTATACAATTTAAACTTTGAGATGTTTTAATCTCTGAACAGAAGCAGAATAAAGGAATGACATTTCCTCTGTGTTGTGATTCCAGTCATGTGACTCTTTCAGCTCTACCAGCTGATAAACTGATATGAGATCAGATTTCACCGGGTTGGAAGAGACATTTCCTGTCCCTTGAAGCCCTTGTACTTTCATTTTTGTTTTGTTTTGTTAAATTTATGGTTTACGCCAGAACAAAAGATTCATACGGAACTTTTAACATGTAAGTTTTTGTGTTTTTCAGTATAAAGTCAACTTGTGTGCTTTTTTGTTATTATATTTTTGTATATTATATTATAGTTTCGTTTCTGTTTGTGGAAAACTAAAAATGCTAGTGATGCTAAGGAAATGAGTCAACATTGATCTAGTTGTGTGATTATGATGATAATGATTATGATGTTTTTTATTATAATTATTTGATTTTTCTACATTGATAGTTCAGATGAGAGGCATAGGCGAAGTTTCACTTTTATGCTTATGATTTTTTTAATATGTTTTACATTTAATATATTTATATAACATATATTCGACATAAAAAATAAATTAAAAAAAAACAGAAAAACAGTCCTAATGCAGAAAAAACGCCTCTTTTTCCGAATTGTGTAAATGACCACTGTCTTTCTTTCACTATCTCTTCTCTTCTGATAGTTTTTCAGTCAAATCATTCTCTATGTGCAGTCCACATTCTCCTCATAAGTTGTGGGAAGTCGTGGCCTAATGGTTAGAGAGTCGGACTCGTAACCCAAAGGTTGTGGGTATTTGTCCTTCCGTAGCCTACTTCATCTTTAAGTTTCTCAAGATTTATCTGCGATGCGATCGCGCATTTCACAAGATCCACTTCAGCTCTTAAGGCCATCAAAGCCATCGCTTCAAATCACCTGTCCAGTTCAGTTAAATGACTCAGTCCACCACATTTTTATTAGCGGGTTTATAAAAAAAACAACGAATATTTGTTAACTTGCTAAATCGGTAAAATAACTAAAAGAGAGTCCTCTCATGTCCTCTCAAGTTGAGAATAATTCGTGACTCGCGAGGATATGGGGCTTAAATAATTAATTTAGCCCAAAACGTAGGCTACTTATTCTAACCAATAAAATAATGAGATAATACAAATAAAATGAGAAAATGTGAACTCTTTAATTTTTATATTTTATTCAAAGCTCAGACAAAATCATTATTGGCTCTCGTCTGGGGGGGCTAGTGACACCCCAGCCCCCCTTAACTCCGCCTATGATGAGAGGACTGGTTGGTAACAGAAAAATAATTGAATAAACTTTGTGTCCATTTGGCCTTTGAGTTTGACTGGTCATTTTGAGCAGGGACGTGCAGAGAGTTCCTCAGGGGCAGGGGCTCAAATGTAAAATGGGGGCAATGTAAAAAAAAAAAAAAAAATTCTAGGTCAAAAGTTTGGATGCATTACTATTTTAAGTCACTTATGGTCATCAAGCCTGCATTTATTTGATCAAATTTTTTTTATATACTTTAAAATACATTTTATGCCATTCTGATTTATTATCAATGTTGGAAACCTGTGATACTTTTTTCAGGA
>NW_015648582.1:0-269 GCF_001515625.1 Sinocyclocheilus rhinocerous
TCCATACATACAAAGAGAACAAAACAAATAAGTTCAGAAATTAAGTTCAGTGTAATAAAATGGAATGACACAGAAAAAATGTATTGAACACGCTTACTGAAATTTATTTAATACTTCGTACAAAAGCCTTTGTTGTTAATGACAGCTTCAAGACGTCTCCTGTATGAAGAGACTAGTCGCATACATTGCTCGGGTGTGATTTTGGCCCATTCTTCCACACAAACAGTCTTCAAATCTTGAAGGTTCTGTGGGCCTCTTCTATGAACTCT
>NW_015648582.1:761-1244 GCF_001515625.1 Sinocyclocheilus rhinocerous
ATGCTTTTTCTTCAGCAATAGAGTCTTGCGTGGTGAGCGTGCATACAGGCCACGGCGGTTTAGTGCATTACTTATAATTTTCTTTGAAACAATTGTACCTGCTAATTCCAGGTCTTTCTGAAGATCTCCACAAGTGGTCCTTGGCTCTTAGACAACTCTTCTGATAATTTTTTCACTGCTCTGTCAGAAATCTTGCGAGGAGCACCTGGTCTGGTTTATGGTGAAATTATGTTCTTTCCACTTCCAGATTAAGGCCCCAACAGTGCTCACTGGTACATTCAGAAGTACAGAAATCCTTCTGTAACCAATGCCAGCAGTATGTTTTGCAACAATAAGGTTGCGAAGCTCTTTGCTTTTACCCATCATGAAATGTTTCTTGTGTGACACCTTTTTATAGGCCATCAGTTGAGACTGAACCAACTAAAATTAATTTCCACAGACAAAGGGCAGGATTGCTTTCTAATTACTGATAGATTTCAGCTG
>NW_015648583.1:0-5892 GCF_001515625.1 Sinocyclocheilus rhinocerous
ATATATATATATATATATATATATATAATTAGAGAGTGGAAACTCTATTTTTTAATTTGGTGCATAAAACTTAAAATGTGTTTCTGGCTCAAAGCGGCTAAAAATTATGAAGCACGTCATAATCACAAAATTAGTAAGCTTTTTTATAAAAACAAAAGTTCACAATGTAGCCTAATGAGCCTAATTTTCTTTTTAATGTAATAGTTTGTTTTACATAAAACTATTATTACGTTTGTGTTTAAATGTATTGTATTGAAAGATCATTATTATATTGTAAACACTGTTTTAAATTATGTCATGGTATTATCTTATAAACTGTGATTACATTATAATTTGCCACAGTGTGTTCATAATATTACACATTTCTCATACAATAACCTATTACATTATGTGAAAAATTGTTATTACATTGAAAAAATATTATTACATTATGAGCTCAATATTTTATTACGTTTTGAGAAAATTATTACATTATGACCATTTTATTACAATAATAATGTAATACTTATCACATCATTCACAGTTTTTACATTATGTGCAGGTATTACATTATGAGTTGCTACACCTCGTTTCAATGATTCAGAGTCGACTCTTGAGAGACAATAACATTATACACGGTGCGCTTTCAGATTTAAAACTTTGCAGGATGTTTTCATTCACTTAGAGCTGTGTTACACACTGCATGAAAGGTAATTTTCAAAAATCCATAATAGGGGCATTTTAAGTTTACTTCTTCATGCTTGGAATTCACTTCATTACTTGGACATACATTACTTTCAGAAAGTAATGAAACAAATATATAAAGTGAATGCATTATAAAGTGTACAGTCAAGTAAACACTATCTATATTGCATGGCCAAAAATGTAAGTTCACTCACTCTGCATTAATATTATATCATTGCATTATTATAACATATCATTATAAATTTTATGGAGAAATAAAGCTGAAAAACAACAATTGTCATTGATATCTGTATAAAGCTGCAGAAGTAGTTCCCCGGGAATCAGTTTTTAGTCTCTTTCAATATTGTTTTGAAGTGGAATGACATTGTAACGTACGACAACGGAGTGGGGATCCATTTGCAGGCTTTATTAAAAGAGAGCGTGGTCAAAACAGGCAGGGTCCAGAAACAGCAAAGAGTAACAGCAGAGACAAGGCAAAAGAGTAATCCAGATAAATACGCGATGGTCAGGGCAGGCAGCAAACGATCAAAAACAAGGAAAAAGTCCAGGATCAAAACACGATAATCAGGAAACCAGGACACATGGAAGGCAAGACAATGGGAGACTAAACATTCAATCACCAGCAAAGTCAGAGAGTGTGTGTGCTACTTTTAACCCGCTGGGGTCGAAGCCCGCACCAGTGCGGTCTGTCTCGTATTTTCTTTATGACTGCGAAAAGAACTAAAAATACTCTGTAAGTTTTGTTCGTACAGATAAGAATAAGTTATTGTTTGAAACTGCAAAGGGTCTACTTTTATTTATGTATAGTAATAATAACAACAAAACAATGTGCTTTTAAAAAATAAAATAAATAAATTTTAAACAGGGTGCGTTCTCTGCCTGCTCTTGCGAAAAGAACTAAAAATACTCTGTAAGTTTTGATCGTACAGATAAGAATAAGTTATTGTTTGAAACTGCAAACGGTCTACTTTTATTTATGTATAGTAATAATAACAACAAAACAATGTGCTTTTAAAATATAAAATAAATAAATTTTAAACAGGGTGCGTTCTCTGCCTGCTCTGTCTCTGTCACCTCTTTCTTCACAGACATATAAATAAAACAACATGAATCTCCACGAATACTTGCCTCAAAGACATGAGAAATATATGTATAGAAAGCTTGGAATGTCTACTTTTAAATTAAGTAAGTCACGTCCAAAACAAATGTTCTCTGTTAAAGTAATCCATATGAAACCAACACTATGTCCAGTTTTCCCGTCTCAACTCATCATATTTAATGCGGTCACGCCCACGAGCTGATCGCGCTTTTCAGATTCTAAGCATCCACGTGAGACGCGCACGCATGTAAACGCCCACATCGCCTCTGCGCAAACAAACGTGAAGAGTTCATCACGGCTACTTTTTGTTTCTGGAAGAAGACGCGCTGAGAGAAATAACCCAGAATTTACTTCAACGCGATGCGTCGCACAGCTGGATCCACTGGAGGATATCACTCTGACGAGTAGCCTAAGTTAACTTGCATCTGTTGTTATTGTGTTATTGTGACATAACTTGTGCACATTTTACTAGTTAGACTTTTCCCAAACTATAATTCCTGACTACATGTATGAAATCAAGTGAAACATTTTGAAATACGTGTCATTTCATTGTCTAAATGTCTCACAACACCAGGATGTTTGTTTAATGTTTTATAACATATAAAATCACAAGATATAAAACTAGTGTGAGTGTTAACACTATGAATGAATGTTTGGCACAAAGGTGTAAATATTCATGGCCGTTGTCACTCCCTCGCATACAGGCTTTAGATCAGGAGACATGTTTTACAAATGTTAAATCAATATATTGTTTTCTGTGAAGGAGTGAACAGAATCATTTTCACTTCATTTTGTAGCAAAACTTCTAGTCTACCACACCCAGTTCTCCAAAGTGTTGTGAACAAATATTCTGATTCTCAGATTTAGTTTTTCACTAACCACGCATAAACATTGTTTTCTCAAAAACACAAACATGTACTTTCATGCTGCTCACATATTATTGCTCATATATTATTGCCCAGTTTGTGCTGAATACAGTGTTATCAGATTTTAGCCATTAATATGTTTTTAAGATACTGAAAAAAACACAAATGTCAGAGCATGTCAAAATTTCTCCAGGGCCCCAAAACACCCTCAGACCCCAGATGGTTAAAGTCCTTCTAATGGGAGACAGTTGTGAACTGATGATAAGATCTGATGAAAGACAGGTGATTGCAATTGATGATGTGTCCTGGCAGAGGATTATGGGAAATGGAGTCCGGGCGGAGCCGGCAAAGCCAGGAAGCCAGGGTTGAGCCGGCAGAGCCAGGAAGCCAGGGTGGAGCCGGCAGAGCAGGAAGCCAGGGCGGCACTGAGGAACACCAGGGCGAAGCAGGCAGAGCTGAAGACCACCAGAGCGGAGCTAGAGACCACCACGGCGGAGCAGAAGACCACCAGACCAGGGAAGAAGACCACCACTGCGGAGCAGACGGATGAGGAAACCAGGGCTGAGGCAGACCTTGGAGGAACTGAAACATAGAAAACACACAGTGTACTTATGGCCCCAAAGACCGAAGTAGAAGGCACAGAGAGTTCATCAATAGTCTCCTTGGCCGTGACAGACAGTATTAAATGTACATTGATGGCCTCCTTGCCAGTTACTGGACAGACATAAGGTCCAAACATAGATACATTGGCTGAAGCGGTACAGACAAACAGTTCAAAATCAGACACATTTGGGAGAACTGGACAAGCAGACAGTCCATAATTCGATTCATTAGGGAAAATAGGATGGGCAGACAGTTCATAATTAGACTCATTCACTGAAATTGGCAAGACAGAGCAGAGAGTTCAGGGGCAGCCCTTTTGACCAAGACAGGACAGGCAGAGAGTTCACAGATGGCCTCCATAGCCTAACGGGACGGGCAGAGAGTTCACAGACGGCCTCCATAGCCGTGACGGGACAGGCAGAGAGTTCATAGATGGCCTCCTTGGCCAGAAAAGGATGGGACGAGAGTTCATAAGTTGATACCACTGACACCTCTGGAGGTTCAAACACCAAGAGCTCGGGAATGAGTGCCACTGCTGTCTCAGGAGGAGCAGAAGCGGATGTCGCCACCATGAAAGGTTCTGCAACAAAAGTTGCCACCTCTGGGGAAGCTGGAGCGGACTCAGGCACTGGAGTAAGCTCAGAAGTGGATTAGGGGACAGGAACAGACTCGGGAATGGATTTGGAGATTAGAGTGGACTCTGGATCAGACTCATAGGCCGGAGCGGACTCATGAGCTGGGGTGAACTCTGGAGCAGAAATGGATTCTGGAACTAGAACCGGCTCTGGAACAAATTCAAGCACTGGAGCAGGCTCTGGGATTGGAGGGGGCTCGGAAATGGATTCTGGAACTAGAGCAGGCTCGGGAATGAATTTGAGTACTGAAGCAGGCTCTGGATCAGTTTCAAGGGCTGGAGAGGGATCTGGGGTAAACTTAGGGACTAGAGTGGGCGCCACCCCCTCGGGAGGTTCTGCAGTGGAAGCTGCAACCTCTGGGGAAACTACGGTGGTGTGTGCGGCCCAAACACAGAGAATGGCCGTAGCCATAACTGGCAGGACAGAGAGTACATTGTCTTTAGCTGAACATCTCTAAACAAACTTTAGCTAAAACACAGAATCTGTTTGTGGTGGATGCAGAAGATGCCCCATCCTCACACTTGAAAGCCACCAGGGTCATAATTTCACAGAATGTTCCATTACTTAACTGTACAACTATTTTTTTTCTCTTTTTAAGAGTTGTGTTATTACAGGAATGATAAAGAACACCTCTCACAGAAAAAAAAAGATGTTTGATGCTGTTCACTTTATTTAGTGAGTGAAGTGACATGTGGCCAAGTATGGTGACCCATACTTGGAATTAGTGCTCTGCATTTAACCCATCCAAAGTGCACACACACAGCAGTGAACACACACACACACACCGTGAACACACACCCGGAGCAGTGGGCAGCCATTTTTTGCTGCGGCGACCGGGGAGCAGTTGGGGGCTCGGTGCCTTGCTCAAGGGCACCTCAGTCGTGGTATTGACGGTGGGAGAGAGCGCTGTACATTCACTCCCCCCACCTACAATTTAAATTTAACACCATTATATCAGGTTTCCCGTCCAAACATGACTGCATCATGTTGAAGAGACTTGAAACAACTTTTTTGGCTTAACTTGATGTTTTCATGTCGAAAGAACATGTTTCAATCAAATAAATCAGAAATTAATTCAATGTATCCTATAGCTTACGTCTATGTCTGACCACAAAAATATTTAAAAGAAATGTGAACTTACTCCATGGTTTCTAATTTCTTTTAAATAATGTTTTTGGAGAAAATGTGTTTGTATAGAGTAGGACTATAGGTTATTATAAATAATTAAAAGCTAATCAAATAAATACATAAACAATAGTAAATACATAAATCTTTAATATCAAGCTTACATTAAGCCTTTTTTAATGTAATAACTTTTAATT
Organism: Sinocyclocheilus rhinocerous; assembly: GCF_001515625.1. Lineage (NCBI taxonomy): Eukaryota > Metazoa > Chordata > Actinopteri > Cypriniformes > Cyprinidae > Sinocyclocheilus > Sinocyclocheilus rhinocerous. The sequence goes on from NW_015648583.1 coordinate 5,210, forward strand.
ATGGCAAAATATTTTTTTTGTGTGTTTCCTAAAAAGATTAAAAAACCGTGCCCATTTTCTAGTCAGTCACGAGATGTCAGCCCGTCCAATCACAGCTGAGCTGAGCGCACTCAAAGTGTCACGAAAAAGAACAGGTAAGCATTTCAAGCTTCTTTATTCCTATTTAAAGTGCATATTGCAGGTAAATTTTTTTACGTTTTACAAGACGTGAGGGCACAAATTTAGAAGAAAAAGTGACTGTTTCCTTGACTGTTCTCAAAAAACACTTTTTTTAACATCGCGTCATATTACGTCACGAGAGGGAGTCTGCTTTGAGCGGGTGTGAGTCAGTGTATTTTCGGTAGTTATTTTTATTTCAATTTATCATCGTCATGGTAACGAGTGGTTCAGCCACCAGCGGGAGACATGATGCTTAGGGATCCGTCAGAGATGCTGCTCCATGAAAACGTCAACTGTGCACCGTAAGTCTTGTTTTTTTTTGTTTTTTTTTTTACATTTGCTAACTACCAAATCAGTGAACATAATTATTTAAATAATGAGACACAACGAGATGTGTATAAGTTGTTGTAAAGCACCGCAGCTAGCTTGTAAGCATTAGCAATATATTTTTAAAAACCTTGTAAAAACGTTACCGTATGAGAAGGCATAACTGGTAAGTTAACCTCAGTTTGCTAATATTATAA
>NW_015648583.1:6202-9077 GCF_001515625.1 Sinocyclocheilus rhinocerous
ACGTTTTACAAGACGTGAGGGCACAAATTTAGAAGAAAAAGTGACTGTTTCCTTGACTGTTCTCAAAAAACACTTTTTTTAACATCGCGTCATATTACGTCACGAGAGGGAGTCTGCTTTGAGCGGGTGTGAGTCAGTGTATTTTCGGTAGTTATTTTTATTTCAATTTATCATCGTCATGGTAACGAGTGGTTCAGCCACCAGCGGGAGACATGATGCTTAGGGATCCGTCAGAGATGCTGCTCCATGAAAACGTCAACTGTGCACCGTAAGTCTTGTTTTTTGGGGGTTTTTTTTACATTTGCTAACTACCAAATCAGTGAACATAATTATTTAAATAATGAGACACAACGAGATGTGTATAAGTTGTTGTAAAGCACCGCAGCTAGCTTGTAAGCATTAGCAATATATTTTTAAAAACCTTGTAAAAACGTTACCGTATGAGAAGGCATAACTGGTAAGTTAACCTCAGTTTGCTAATATTATAAACATCAAGTCTAGTTACAGCTTAGTGACATTGTTTGCACAGCTAATTGGTAATTTTCTGTCATGTGGTGCGTTTATAAGGCTTTGGGAGACATTGCAAGTGATGAGGGAGTGTGAAGATCTAAAGCAGTGGAGGCCAGCTGTTATTAAGCATCTCTACTGGACTGCAGCTTCCACTCCTAATGGAGATGCAGATGTGATGGAGGCCAAGTGGAAAAGCATGGTCAGCAGTGAATGTGATCTAAACTTTTGCTTGCTTCTCCCAGCATATGTGGGAGTCGTGGCCTAATTGATAGAGAGTCGGACTTGTAACCCGAAAGTCGCGGGTTCGAGTTTCAGTTTCGAGTTTTAAATTGTAGGTGGGTGAGTGAATAACCAGTGCTCTCTCCACCTTCAATACCACGACTGAGGTGAGTCCCTTGAGCAAGGCACCAAACCCCCAATTGCTCCCCGGGCGCCGCAGCTCTGGCTGCCCTCTGATCCGGGTGTATGTTCACGGTGTGTGTGTGTGTGTGTGTGTGTGTGTGTGTGTGTGTCAGAGCACAAATTCCTAGTATGGGACACCATACTTGGCCACACGTCACTTTCACTTTCATATGCATCAGGCCTCATGGAGTCTCTGAGAGTGGAATACTGCAGGTCACCACAGGCTCTAAGAGAACCTGTCTTCCACTACACCTGCTCCCCTTATCCCTGCAGCACTGACTTTCCCCAGCTGTGACCATGGCCTCGCATTCCCCACACAAGCACATAATGAATCAAAAATGTGTTTATCTCCCTCTCCCTCTCCGCTATATCAGGTAATGTTAGTGTTGGATATTAACGAGTGTGACAAGCCGGATGAATGCTTATCAGTTTCGGTTACTGGTAAGTATCAATACTCATAGATGACCAATACTAACTTTGCTATTGCCTGATTACATATCGTAACGTGTGTATATCTGTAAGCTAACACTGGTCTCACCAAGACACCTGCCCTGTTCTCGCAGCACAACTCAATTTGTCTCCTCTGACCGTTGTTCTGTCTAATCCTGTCCCTGCTCTCTTGGCCGCAAGAGTCTTCTATTTCAACTTTAAATGGTGTGTCTTGTTTCTGATTCCTAAATGAACATTTAAATTAAGGTTTTACTCTCATATGTAATTCAGGGCACATGCTATTGAATGAAATTCAAATCTGTTGATAAATTAATTTAAATGTATTCAGTTTTCCATCACAACTTCAAAAGCTGTGTCTTGTTACTGGTTTCTAGAATAATATTTTAATGTTGGTTTTAGTCACACAATTATGAGAGAACACATGCAATTGAAACTGAATAGCCAATTAAATTGTTTATTAAGCTGATTAACCACTAATACATCAATTAGTTAAAAATTCAATTTTCGAGCTCATTTTCAAAGGGTCCGTTTTGTTTCTTTAAAAACACTTTAATGTTTTGTAAGAGGGATCACACAAAATGCATGTTATTTTTTAGTACTGTTCTGAGTGACTTTCCCCAGCTGTGACCATGGCCTCGCATTCCCCACACAAGCACATAATGAATCAAAAATGTGTTTATCTCCCTCTCCCTCTCCGCTATATCACGTAATGTTAGTGTCGGATATTAACGAGTGTGACAAACCGGATGAATGCTTATCAGTTTCGGTTACTGGTAAGTATCAATACTCATAGATGACCAATACTAACTTTGCTATTGCCTGATTACATATCGTAACGTGTGTATATCTGTAAGCTAACACTGGTCTCACCAAGACACCTGCCCTGTTCTCGCAGCACAACTCAATTTGTCTCCTCTGACCGTTGTTCTGTCTAATCCTGTCCCTGCTCTCTTGGCCGCAAGAGTCTTCTATTTCAACTTTAAATGGTGTGTCTTGTTTCTGATTCCTAAATGAACATTTAAATTAAGGTTTTACTCTCATATGTAATTCAGGGCACATGCTATTGAATGAAATTCAAATCTGTTGATAAATTAATTTAAATGTATTCAGTTTTCCATCACAACTTCAAAAGCTGTGTCTTGTTACTGGTTTCTAGAATAATATTTTAATGTTGGTTTTAGTCACACAATTATGAGAGAACACATGCAATTGAAACTGAATAGCCAATTAAATTGTTTATTAAGCTGATTAACCACTAATACATCAATTAGTTAAAAATTCAATTTTCGAGCTCATTTTCAAAGGGTCCGTTTTGTTTCTTTAAAAACACTTTAATGTTTTGTAAGAGGGATCACACAAAATGCATGTTATTTTTTAGTACTGTTCTGAGTAAGATATTTTGCATCAAAGATGTTAACATTTAGTCCACAAGACAAAATATAACCACATTATGTCAGAAGCTTCAAAAGAAAACTATATGTTTCCCATGTTACCTGGAGAGTTTTTCTGAAGA